>NW_021604713.1:485948-556999 GCF_004785775.1 Grammomys surdaster | reverse complement strand
ACCCTAACCCTAACCCTAACCCTAACCCTAACCCTAACCCTAACCCTAACCCTACACATAAATCCTGCTCAGCCTTTCTTGCCATATGATGATATGATTAGATAATATGTTATGACTGATCAGCTCTCCCTGTAGCCCAGAGGAACCACTGAGCTAAGTCACATAGCCTATGGTCATATTAAATGTTTGACTTCCTCTCTCCCAATAAGAACCTCTCCAACAGGTTCTTGGAATTTCTTTTCATGTAAATGAAACATTCTCACCCTAGCCAATAATGTATAACCACTCTGGAAATCCCTACCCACTCCCCAAGATCTGTATAACTCTTGTTCACCCTGAATAAAGTTGAGCTGTGTCACTGAAGCTGATTCCAGAAGCTAATCTGTAGGTATTCATGGCCATCCAAACTTTGCTCCCTTAGTCTTTTCAGACTAGTGGCCAACAGCCCCAAGGAAAAAGGGAGGGTCACATCAGCTGATAATTTTTGTGGAATGTTTAAGTTCTTATCATCTTGTATGGTTTAAAAAAAAATTACTTAACTCTTGAGTAGTGAATCCAAATATAGGACATAGCCAGTCAATATCTCCAATTGATTTTTGAAAATCATTAAGAGTTTGTAATTGATCTCTCCTGATTCATACTTTCTGTGGATGAATATTTCTTTAGACCTATCTTATATCCTAGATAATTAACATAATCTCCTTTTTGTGTATTTTTGGGAGCAATTTGTAATCCCCAGAAATGCAAAATTCTCTTTACTTCATCAAACATTTTTCTCTTAAGGTATCTGCATCTGAATCAGCCAGTAAGATATCATCCATATAATAGAAATTTTAGGTTGCGGGAACTGTTTACAAATTATTTCTAACAGCTGTTGTACAACATATTGGCACAAGGTAGGACTGTTTAACATTCCTTGTGGTAATACTTTCCAATGATATCTTTATTGGATAATTGTTATTATAAATAGGTACTGAGAAAGCAAACCTTTCCCTAGAATGCTCATGCAAAAGGATTATGAAAAAGTAATCTTTTAAGTCAACTACTATCATAGGCCATGATTTAGATAAAAAAAGAAGACAAAGGGATTCAAAGTTGTAAGGAGCCCATTGGCTGAACCATCTTATTTATAGCTCTTAAATCTGTTAACACTCTCCGCTTTCTTGATTTATTTTTTATAACACAGGGGAATTCCATGAACTGATAGATTCTTTAATACGTTGAGCATTTAGCTGCTCCTATACCAGTTGTTCTAGTACCTGTAATTTTTTTTTTGTCATAGAACATTGATCTACTCATACAGTCTTGTCAGTTATCATTTTAAAGATAGGGCTGTTGGTACCTTTGAAAGACCAACACCTGTCCTGTCTTGCTTGTGGACAACCCAGGCAGTCTGTGACTGTACTTGATAATACCTTTTGATATTTTTCTCAGAAGCATTCTTTATTTTATAGTTTGTTTCTGAGATCGGCGAGATGTTAATCTGTGTTTTCCATTGCTGCAACAAATCTAGTCTTTCTGGCCCTCTACACTCTACTCATCTTGTACTTCATTTTTACCTGAGATAAAGTTCCAATTCATAGAAGCTGAATATATATACCCCCTGAAGCAACCAATCTGGATGCCAAGATTTTGGTGTAATTATTGTTGCACCTGCTCCTATGTCTACTAAACCTTCCATTTCAATGTCACTTATTTGTATTTTTTAGCTATGGTGTCTGATCATTTATAGCAGTTTGCCAAAATACTTGTGTTTTGGTCTCTCCTGAATCTTTTACCTACTGAAGCTGTTCTGTCCTTGATTGTATCTAGACCTTTGTTGTTTTTAACAACGGACATTAAATCCTTTAATTGTTCTGTGGCTGAGCTCCTAGACTTTGACAGGGAATGATGGAATCAAATTTGATATTAGTGCCTACATGAGGCCTCCTAGGACATTTCCTAATGGCAAAGGGTGACCTTGCTTGTTCTGTGTTGATCTGTATTCATTAGTCCAATGCTGGCCTTTGCCACACCTTCTGCATACTTCAGAAGGTGGGGGCCTTCTTTTTGGATTGTCTCTCAAAAAAACATTGTTTCTAGAAACACCTTGCCTACAGTCCCTTTTAAAATGACTTTTCTCACCACAATAAAAACATCTGGTACTTTTATTTTAAAAAAAATTTAGAAATTACTTCTATTACAGTAGCATTATACATGTGAGATTAAATACCAGCTGTACTTCTAGTCCATCTATTGGTGGTGATCGTGCCTTTAAAAGTCTATTCATCCTTTTGCATCCTGAATTAGCATTTCAAAAATCAAAGATCCAGTTAATATTTATCTGACTTGGGAATCTGATACTCCTCTATTTACAGCTGAAGTCAATCTTAAAAAAAAAAATCAGTGAGGGCTTCTTTGGAGCCTTGTATTATTTTAGTTAACTGACTCAGACCTCTTTCCTGATTCTTCAACCTTGTCCCAAGCATTGAAAACTACTAAATGGTATAGCACCAAGGTGTGATCATCAAATTCCAGCTGCCTTTGTACTTCAGCATATTGGCCTTCTCTTAGCAACTGATCTTGGGAAATAGTAATATCTCTAGTGCTATTTGTTCTATGTCCCTAGCTTCCTCTTTCCAACATTTTTGCTTCCATTTTCCAACACTGTAACTGAGGACCAGCTTCCAGTATTACTATTGCCAAATCTTTCCAGACTTGGGGGATAATTCTGTTCTGAGTTGCCCATGAATTTTATATCTGCTTCACATAGGCTGATTGCAAACTATAGGAAATGATTACTTCCATAAACCCTTTCAAATCTGTCTATAGGATTCCATTCAAACCTTGGGGGTACCCATCATCTGCTGGTAGGTCTTGTATAGTAACTGGATAAACTAAGGTTAGTTTTCTAACAACCTTGGGATGCTCTGCTTCAGTTTCACCATGTGGTTAGCATGGTAGGTTCTTGTCTAAATTCATATGTCTGTCTCAGTTTTTCTTATTTTCATCTTTCTAAGGTGTGTATCTTATTAATCCACTTTTTATATTTGGCACAAAACACCCACTATGGCTATGTAAGGCCCCCGGAGTAGGGAGACCACCACTCAAACCACAGGAGAGTTCGACCATCCAGAATCACACGAGAGACTGAACTTGCTGCAAACCGCAAAAGGCTTTATTTCCAGATTTCGGGGTATCAGTCGACTGAGGCTGATGCTCACAAGGGGAGCATCGACCTCGAGGCTCAGGAGCAAGGGGTATTTAAAGGAGAAAACAAAAAACCAGAGGGGTGTAGGGGGAAACCAGGAGGTGACAGTAGTCAGTCATAAACCAAGGTGGGGAGTGGGAAACATCCTGTACACATTTTTCTCAGGAATGTGACCTTAACCTAGCCCATTGTGGTCAGTCACTCCCTGGGGTGACTTGACCAACCTGTATTTGTATTTCTGCTATTCTTTGTGAGAACAACCTGGCTGACTTGTCCCCTGGACAATTCTTCAGGTGGCCAGCTAGTTCCTGGAACCTAGGCCTGTAAACCTGCCAACCTTAATTCAGATGATGGGGTCTCAAGCTTCTCTATGAATTTTTATATCCTTACATCTATTAAGGATAAAATATGAATTATCAGACTGATAGTAATTATAATTGGTAATATGTCAATCTCAGTGAAGTTGTTTATATTTTCATTTTCTGCTTCTATTTTCAAGTCATTTAAAGTAGTCTTACTGACTTGTATTATGGTATTTCCCATCCTAAATTCTCTCCCTGAGGACTTCCCAGGTGACTTAGCAAATTGGAAGGCTTCTCGGTTTGTTTGCAGCTGGTGTGATTTCTCTGTCCATGTGGCTGTGTCATGTGTTGGTGCCAAATGTTGTTCTCAACAAAATCTCAAACATTTGTTTTCACCAATAAAACTTGGGAGCCAGATGCAGGGGTCAAAGCCTTCTAGCTCAGAGGCACAGAAAGCACTTAGCTGACATTCTTCCTCAACAACATCCCAAAATGATGCCCTCCTCTATGATGTCTCAAAAAAATCCCTCAAACTGAATGTCCCTCCCTTGTACTTCCTATGTGTCTCTCTAGCCTCCTGATGCCTTCTTCCTCTCTATGTTTTTTTTCTTATGTTCACTTCCTGTCAACTGGTTGCTTGCTCTGCCTCTTGACCTTTGGTTGACTTTATCTAATCCAGCTTTACAATATTCAAGTAGAAAGCTCTTGGTTCAAAGGTGTGTGCTAAAGCTGAGCCACACCACAAGTAAAAATATGTTTTTCCAGTACATTACAATCTTGGGGCTCAAAATGTGATCAAATAACCTGAAATGAAGCAGTGAAGTGGAAGTATAAGCAGAGTGAACACTTTCCTTCCCAACTTGCTTTTTTGTCATGGTGTTTCATCACAGCATTAGTAACCCTAATTAAGATATATGTGTCTTGTCACATGTGTGCCACACTGCATATATGTAAACCAGAAAATTGTGGGGGTCAGTTCTTTTTTTCTAACATGTGGGTCTCAGGAATCAAACTCAGGTTATCAGGCATTTCCTTAATTGTTAATTGATGTTCCTGGTACATTTGACCACAGAGAAAATACCAAGCTCCAGGACACTAGAGCCCTGGTACCTGTCCATTTATTTTCAAATCCTATTTTTAATGATGGTTCTTAAATGCTTTAACCTCTAGACCACCACCCTCTAGAGGTAGTGTGAAAGAAAGGATATGGGGTGGGTGTTCGTATTCTGTCTAAACTCCACCTCCACAGTTTCCTGGCAGCAGCCAGGTATGCTCCTCCCCACAGTTACCTGGCAACAGGCAGGTAGGCCTGCCCACTATAAAAGGGGCTGCCTGCCCCCTCCTCTCTCTCTTGCTCCATTGATCTCTGCCTGCAGGTTTTCTGCCCCCTCTCCCTTCCCCTGTTCCCTTCCCCCTCTCTCCACGTGGTCATGGCCAGCCTCTACTCCACTACTTCTCTGCTCTCTCTCTCTCTCCTCTTCCCTATCTCCTGAATGAACTCCCCCTCATGGAACTGTCTGGTCTGCTGTGGTCTGTTCTAAGCTGTGCACCATAAATCTAACAGTGGAGGATAGCATGGGGTGGGGAGTGTACCTGTTTAGAAAGGTTCTTTGGAGCAACTCCTGTCTGTATTGTCTGGAAATCTGCAGTTCACAGATTAGCAAGCAGTGGCAGCTTGATCCACTTGCAAATACTTCATGGATACACCAGCAGTCCAGTTCGATAAGAGTTAGGTTAGCAACAGTGGTGATACAACTTAGCAGAGACAGCCAGGCCTTAGGCTTTGCACAAGACAGCAGGAGGTATCCAGAGGAATGCCAGAAGTTCACAGGTGTGCCTCTCTCAGAGAAGCGAAGTTCAGTGAAGCTGTGAGACACACAAATGTTGCACAGCTAGCTGAACCAGCAAGTCAAGTTCTTTCTCCATCACTCCACCCCTCTGTTCTATTTATACCCTCCAAACATCACATGTCCTCTACATGCCTTGCCTCAGCACATGCATCCAATCAGCCCCAGTCCTAGGAGTCCCAACAAATGGGACTGAGCTCATCCACGTAATGTAAGGCATACCAATACATGCATGTTGTTAACAAAGAATCCTTCATCACATGTTCTTTCATGTGCTTGCCTTAGCAGAATAGCCTCTCTCCTGTGGCTGTTTCAGTGAAATGTTCCTTCATGAGTCTGCCTTAGTCTTTCACCTGTGTCCACTTCAGGAAAACACTCCTTCACGTTTTTTCCCCAGCAAAACACCATCCAACACAACTGACTCTCCAACGAACCCTTAAGTTTCCACTTCAGGTACCACCAGTCCATCACTGGTCTTGCCAACATGACCTTGGCAGGAAATAGAAGCTCAGTGCTCCTTGCTCCATCCACAAGACCCCAGAAAGGGCTTTGGTACTACCTAGTCCCCTCATAACTGTACTTGCTGGCAGTTAAAAGAATGCTTATGGCCAAGAGACTCTTGACTCTGGAGAGAAGCCTGGTAGAGTTTGTAAAACCCTAAACCACAATTACATCACACCAGGGACAGGGCAGGTGGCAGAAGTCTCAAGTTTCTGTTAAATGTCTGTTAAATGTAATGGACTAGAAAGTCACGTTGCCTTGACTCTGTATATCCTCTCCTTCAGTACCACATCCTGCCTTATAGAACAAATAGTTTTCCTATCCTTTTGAGAACCAAACATAGGATTCCTCCTTTTCTTACATGGAAATCATGCTTGTATAGTTCCCCTGACCTAACCTGATTTGACTTAACTCCTGGTTTTGCCTTTATAAACTTTGTCTTGCCTTATTTCTTGGCCTGGAGTTCTTTATGGCAGACTCCTGCTCTCCGTCTCAGGACTATTTGACCTTGGTGATCCATAAATTGCTAGAATTGGGTATTTCATAACAAAGGGTTCAAAAGCTCTAGTTTTATTATGACAATGGGTTTATTGAAGCTGCAGGTGTAGCAGGATGGCTGGACAAGAATGTTCTTCTCAGCAGGATGTAGTTAGTATAAGCAAGGCATAGTGAAACCACTGAACTAGACCACTCAGTGGGTAGAAAAGACATTTAAGCCAAATGGTTTGCATGCCTTAGACAATAGAGAACTGCATACGAAAGGAGAAGCCTTGTTAGTTTTACAGAGCCAGGTAGCATTGGGAGGTGGCTTGCAGGTCAGAACAACCTAGGAGTTAACCACAGGCACTTTGAACTGAGGTAGTTGTTAGGGTTAATCAGAAACTAGAAGCCATTTGTCCAAGGTAGTTGACTGTTGTGGGTGAAGAGAAGCAGTAGATTTCCTGATAAACAGAAACCCACCTCAAGAGATATCTGAGCAGTGATGGATTAGGTTTCTGTTTATTAGAGTAGGAGTCTTCCTAGACTGCAAACCTAGTTCATTCTAAGCCGCTGGGCAGCTACAAGAATTCAGCCTGGGTTGGACCAGAGCTGTCATCTTAGGACACTATCAGTAGCACTGCCATTTGCGGGGCCCACTTCATGACCAAACAGTTGTAACCATAGTTATGCCATCTTGTGAAAGTATTCTTTTTGTTTATTTTTGCTTTATTGTTTTGCTTTTTAAGACAGGATCTCTCTGAAACTCACTCTGGAGACCAAGACGGTCTTGAACTCAAAGATCTACTTACTGAAGACCTCCACAGAGGGGAGACCCTCACTCAAGTCTCAGAAAGTCACGACCACCCAGTAATCTGCTCGAGACACCGTGTACCAGAGCAATAGCGAGGTTTATTAGGGTGTGTGACAACTAGCTGCCGGTCAATTCGTATGCCCACGCAGGAGCTGAATTGACCCCGACAGCCAGTTTGAGAGGGGTTTTTAAGGGGAAAAACCACAAACCAAGGAATGGGGAGGGGGCTCATGGTTGTTAAGGTGGCATAACATAAAAATAGCGGAACATTCCAAAGGAACCCAACCTACATGAGTCAGGATCAGGTGAAAACTCTCTGTACGCTTATCTTTCTCAAGGCCTGTCACTGTGGCCTTGCCCTGTCACTGCGGTTCTCAGCTTGGTTCCCAGCTTGATTCCACCTAGTTCACTTGCATTCTTTCCTTTCTCTTTGCAGATAGGCCAGTTCCAGTAATGGTGACTGGTCTTTCCACATTCCTAACTTGATTCATGGCTCAGTTTCTCCATGCCTTTATAAAGAAAGCCTAAAGAGTATTTTATATGTCTAAAAAGGATCCTATATACCCAGTATCTATAATTTTTCACTCTACACTTACCTTAGTCTTACTAGTACTAGGATTAAAGGCATGTATCACCACTGCCCACTACTTAAGAAAAAACTTAAGTGTTAAAATTAACTCGGGTAAACTGCTCACTGATCACATAAACCAACTATGAATTTCTATACAATGTACCTCTTACCTAAATTCTCAGTAATTCCAGTGAACAGCCTCAAAGTTACAAAAAAAAGCTAGACTCATAACTGCTATCTTTCTGCTACTATGAACAACACTTGCTTGCTTCCTGCAGATGCTCACAGTTAACTTTCGGTATATCTCACACAATTATGATTTTTACCTTGAAAAGTTCATGCAAACTGGAGGTTGTGGCTGCTCTCCACTACTCTGTATGAGACAATCCCACTGGTGGAAAATGAAGGCCCCATATAATTGAACCTATTATGTCTCTTGGTGGGATATGTGTGTATCTTTCTTCACCAATCTTTTGGGGGTTCCTGAATGATCCCTGAGGAGAGGACCCCCAAGTCCTGAAGTGGGGACCCTTCTAGGCAAAAATAATGGGCATCAATCCTAGGGGAGGCTTCTTACTGGACAACCCTTGTCCCTAAGAATTAACTGTCCTTCACCAACTTGCCCCTAAATCTTTTTCAAGGAGTCTACTTGTGTACCTACCTGTATCTAGAACCTCCAGAGGTAAGATAAACCTAGGGCTTTGGGTGTTCAGTCTGAGGCACCAATTGGGGAAGTAGTGGAAAAACCTAGACACAGCACATGTAAAAATTCCTGAGTCTAAGTCATGGGTGGGACCTTGGCACACACCCTCAGGATCTGGTTTGTCTTGGTGGCTATTGTTCTGTGCCCTGTGTCTGTTGGTTTTGTTTTTTGTTTTCTTGATCCTTTGTATTTCTGTGTCCCAGAATCTTTTCCAGTTACAAGCAGACATGGGAGAGCAGACATCAGTGGTCTCAACTTCCCCCTTAGAATGCATGCTACAAAACTTTAAATTAGGTTTCAAAGCACAGGAATCAGAATTGGAGTCCCCTTCTTCAAAGGAACTCTGCTTACTTTGAAAACTGGATTGGCCAGATTTTGGTGTGGGTTGGCCTGATACCAGGTTACTCAATGTCAAAGTTGCTGTCAGGGTTCATTCTTTCATTCTCAGAAGACTCAGATTGCTAGATCAGTTTCTCTATATGTGAGCCTGAATGGGCATCCTGTAAACACAATCTTTATGGCTACCAGAGTGCCACAAATGTAGGATCCAGAAGATTGTAGCTGCAGGTAATAACATCTATCCTACAGCCTCATGTTCGTTCCCCTTTTCACTAGTGATTTTCACAACTGGAAAAATCAAAATCCCTCCTTCTAGGACAAACCTCAAGGTTTAATTTCTCTTCTTGAGGCTTATGCTCACCAGCCTACATGGGATGAGTGTGAACAGCTCTTCCAAACTTCCTTCACCTCAGAAGAGAGAGAGAATCTGGAGGGAAGCAAGGGAGACCACAGCCTTTGAGGACTCCCTGATTCTGAAAACCATTTTTCCTTCTACCAGACTTTAATGGGACCCCAACAATGAACAAGGTAGGGGGCTATCAACACCTATTGCTCGATTCTAATGAACAGTCTCTTTAATGCTGAATGGAAGGCCACAGATTTGCCTAAAGTTAGTGAGATTTTTGCAAGGACCTGCTGAAATTCCTGTCATGTTTCCAGAGAGGCATTTAGAAGCCTACCTAACCTATATACCCGTTGATCTGGAAGCCCCAGAGAACAGATGGGCGATTAACATAGCCTTTGTCACCCCACTCACACTCATGGATCCAAAAACCCCAGAGAATACAAGAGTGATAAATATAGCATTACCCAGTCAGTTCCAGATATTAGAAAGAATCTCCAGAGGCTATAAGGATTTGAAAGAAAGATGTCAGAATTGTCAAAAGTATTTCAGTGAATCTCTAATAATGGAGACTTGATAGAAGAGATTGTCAAAATGGTTAGGAAAGGCAATTGTGCTAGTGCTGAGAGAAATAAGGATGGATAGTCTGCCAGAAGGTAATGAAAGAAGCCTCCAGAGGGAGCCAGGGAATGTGTCAAGACTACCTAGACCTCCTTTAGACTCAAATCAATGTACATATTGTAAAAAAAGGGGGAGGAGAGGATAATGGAAAAATGAGTGCCTGAACTGTTGAACTGAAACACCCAAAGCAATGATAAAGTGGGACAAATTATAAACTGAAACTACCTGATAGGGGCGGGGCTCCGTTCCATTAGCCCCCCAGTGAGCCCAGGGTTACCTAGAATTTAGGGGCAAGCCAGACAGTTCCCTGGTAGACACCAGGATGAGTTTTTTAGTCCTAAAGAAACCTAAAAGATTCCTGGCCAAAATAAATAAATAAATAAATAAATAAATAAATAAATAAATAAATAAAATAGAAGTTTAAAGTGCACCTGGTGCTTACTCCTGGACAGCTGATCAAGTTGCATTGGAAAGGGTATAGTCACAATATATTCCTGGTTATGCCAGACTATATTTATCCCCTACTAGGCTAAGACCTGTTCTAGAAACTACAGGCTGCTATCACCTTTAAGGAAGGCAAGACAGAATTAGACTACAAACTCCCAATTACAATCCTAGTTACTGTCCAATTGTGGAAGAATACTAGATATTGTCTGATCCATCCCTGGCCCAGCTGGGATCTACCCTATCTCTGGCTCAATTAAAAGCAAAGATTCCAGGGGTGTAGGAACAAATCCATTATGACTAGCAAGACATCAAACCCCAACAGTAATTCAGCTGACTACTACTGTAACCCCAATCAGAGTGAAACAATATCCCAAAAGAATGGAAGCAAAAAAGGAATTGCAATTCATATCCAGAGACTCAGGGAGGCTAACACTTTAGTTCACTGTCAGTCACCTTGGAACACATCCACTCTCAACCCATAATCCATCACTAATGATTACAGGCCTGTCCAAGACTTAACAGAAGTAAATAAATGGGTAGAAATTATTTATCCCACAGTTCCAAATGCATATATCTGTTTCAGTTTTGTGTCCCTTGAAAAACAAGTTTATGCTGCTCTGGACCTGAAAGATGCTTTCTTTAGTCTGTTGCTGGGAAAGGTAAGGCAACCTATTTTTTCTTTTGAATGGACAGATCCAGAAAGGGGATTTAATGGTGCCTAGTTAAGAGTTTTATTGCTGTGAAGAGACACCATGACCAAGGCAACTCTTATAAAGGCAAATACTTAATTGGGGCTGGTTTATGGTTGCAGAGGTTCAGTCCATTATCATCTTGGCAGGAACATGGAAGGCAAACACGGTACTGGAGAAGCTGTGAGTTCTACATATTAATCTGAAGTCAATCAGGAGAGAGACTTTCTCTTCCATACTGGGCAAAGGTTGAGTAATAGGAGGCCTCACAGTGACATACTTCCTTCAAGAAGACCACACCTATTCTAATGAGGCCACACCTGTTAATAGTGTCACTTCCCACGGACCAAGCATATTCAAACTACCACAAACAGACAACTTGCTTGGATTAGATTGGCATAAGGATTTAAAAAGATACCCACCGTATTTAAAGAGATTCTCCATGCAGATCTCCTTGCCTTTAGGAAGAATTACCCAAAAGTTATCTACTAACAATATACAGATGATCTACTATTGGCTACTGATACTGAGACCAACTGTAGACATGCCATGAAAGGCTCACTGATGGAATTTCAAGACTGCAGTTATGTTTCTGCCAAGAAGACTCAATTATGTTGTACAAAAACCACCTACCCAGGTTATAATTTAGACAGAGGAAAATGCACCCTGTCCCAGAGGTGCACTGAGAAAATTCTACAGATCTATCTCTTAGTGGAGATTCTATAAATGTTACAGTTTTCTCTTAACCCAGCTAGTTCCCAAATAATTGAGGCAGGGCTATTTTATTTTTTAAATATCTTTAAAGCACAACAACTGAGCAGTATTACTCTATTTTAATATTCTAAAATAATCTTGCTACCTCACAGCCAAAATACTAGAGATACTTGCATTTTATGGCTTTCTCTGATCCAGCTGCTTTCTTATGATGTCTCCTGGACCCTCTCCTTGTGGATGAATTACCCACCACATCCTTTCTCTCTCCCCCCACCCCCTGCCTTCCATAGCTGGGAGGAAATCCAGCCCCATTCTCTCCCCTGCTCGGCTACTGGCTAATCAACTTCTCTATACTCAATCAAGGAATAATTGGAGAGCAATGTTTATACAACATTGAGACAGGAGAGTCTCAGAAAAGAATTGCAACCAGATATGGGGGGCACAGAAATGAGTATTTGAATAATAAAAGGATAATCTTTATACAGAGCACAATAACATTATGCCTACATCCATCAGCCAAAGACCAAGAGGAAAATCTGAGAATTCCTTAGGATGGTGAGATACTGTTGACTATGGATACCAAGTTTTGCTGAGATAATTTCAGGGGTGAAAAGGAAAAAGAGATGATTTAAACCTTGAAGCATGGCCTGGTCTCTGCCCTTTCACTGGCTGTCTCCTAAATTACTAAGCCATTTCATCTGTTTATAAGCAAGGGCTGGGGAATAACAAAGGAGTCCTAACCAAATTTTAGGACCTTGGAGAGAGCCTGTTGCCTACTTATCCAAGAGACTGAACTCAGCAGTAGTGACCACCATGTTCTTTGTCAAGGAGGCTGACAAAATGACAATGGGTTATGATCTTAGTCTGATTTCTCCATGAGGTAGAGGTCTTCCTCCAGACAAGAAGCCCCCAAGCATTGGCTGTCAAATGTAACATCACTAACAGAATGCATGCACCCAGAATAAAGTTCTTACTCCTTATCATGTTAAACTCAGCATCCTTTCTGCCTGAACCTGAAAAGCAGCCAACTCATAACTACACACAGGTCATCAACCACCTGCAATATGGATTGTCTGACACTCAAGACCAGCCCCCTAGCAAGGCAGATGTAATCTTGTACACAGATAGGAGCAGCTACATACAAGACAGGGTCAGGTTCACTGGAGTGGCTATGCTGATGGTGAGGTAACCTAGGTCCAATTCCTTCCCCAGGTACCTCATTCCAGAAGGCAACTAATAGCATTGATATGGGGAAAGGGTTAAAAGTAAATCCATGTTTTCTTCCCAGCCCCTGCTCCTAAAATAATGAATCTGAGCTAAGCCACAGCTTTGGCTCATTCCTCAACTATTTCATAACTTATTTAACTCATTCAAAATATTCTTTGATTTCCATATGGTTAGTTACCTGTCCTCAGCTTCATGCATCCAAGTCTGAGGCGAATCTCCTCCTAATTTTATCCTGAGTTTAGCTACCTGCTGGGTTACATCCATCTTTTCCAAGTTCCTTCATGAATCTCCTCTTCATTCTATTCTGAGTTCCTCTAGTGGCTGATTTCCTCTGCTCAGCTCCCATGCTTTTGACCTCCTCTATGTTCCGGGGTAAATCTTTGCACCTCTCACTTTTCCCCAGAATCTTGTCTCTTTCTGTCAGTGTTCCACCTCCTGTTTCTTGCCTTAGCTCATTGTTCATAGGCTTTTTTATTGACAGGGGTTACTTATAAGAGAATCTGTCTACAGGAGAGGGTTTATCAATATTTATATGGACAGCTGGCATGCTAACCACTGCACACATCCATGGTGCCTTGTATCAGGAGTGTGACCTACTTACCTGTGGAGAGCTTTTGGTGCTGCTTCTAGGAAATTGGTAAGAATATTTGACACTGGGCTAGGACAAGGAAGTTAGTTCAAGAAAAATACAGCTGAGGGATGTATTCCTTGTATCTTGATCATCTTAATTGGTCCCTAGAAACAGTGACCACAGGACTTTTGTTTATGCCTTGTTTGTTCTTTGATTACTTTGTTTATGTCTTGTTTGTTCCTTGACTACTTTGTTTATGCCTCAGAACTTGCCATATTCTTTGCATGTACCTAGAATGATATAAAAGCAGGCTGGAAAAAATTAAACCCACTTCAGCAGTTGCTGAAGTCATACTATGGTAATTGACCAATTGTCTTTTCATTTTCTTCTTTAATCCTCATTTCCTCCCTCAAGACCCTGTTGACTGACTGAACTGGCTTGGTCAGTTACCTCAGTTGGAAAGGAGACCAAGAACAAAGAAGAAATTCCTGCCTTCCTGGCAGCCATTTGGCTTTCTGCAAAGCTTGCTATTATGCATTGTCCTGGTATCCTAAGGAAACTCAGCTGAAGCTCAAGACAATAGGCTTAGAGATGCCATGGCCAAATGGACTGCCAAAGAGCCAGTGGGGCCATATCAGTAGCTAGGGCTTCCCATGACCCTTGCCCTCCTGTCCAAGCCAGACCTATTGGAATATCCTGAATATACCAGCAAAGGGAGATATGGGCCCAACAGCAGGGAGCCACTAGGATAGAAGATTGATGGAGTCTGCCCAAAGGGCACTCCATCCTACCCAGAGCCCTAGGGGCATCTCTTCTCTCTCAAATCCAACAAAGTACCCATCTGGAATCAACTAAGCTAAAAGAAATAATTAGAGAAAGGGCTTTTCTGCTTCATCAGGATGAGATGATGGAACAGGTTAACCACCAATGTGCCATCTGCATTCAGGTAAAACCCAAAAGGCAGAAGATTGACACCTATGGGCATCTGAGAAAGAGAACTTGGCCCTCAAGAGCCCTGGAACTTAGACTTTGTTAAGGCTAATCCAGCGAGGTTTGGCTATCAGTATTTACTGGACTTTGTAGATGCCTTGTTCAGGAAGGGTGGAGGCTTTCCTTATTAGGTCAGAAACAGCTAATGTGTCACTAAGAAATTATTCATTGAGATTACCTCATGATTCACACTCCCTTCCTCCTTGGGGTCTGACAATGGCCTGGATTTCATGGTCAAGATGTTACAACAGGTGGCTAGAACTATAGAGACACAATGGAAATTCCATTATGCCTATAGACCTCAAAGTTTAGGACAAAAAGAAAGATCTAACACAACTATAAAGGAGACATTTACTAAACTCTGCACAGAAACTTGAGGGATGGACTGGGTTGATCCCTACTGTTCTTTTTATAATGAGATACTCCCCCTGTAGAGACAAGCAACCCCCATTTGAGATAATGTGCAGCTGTTTGCCTCCACTAACTTTGCCTGCAAGGGGAAGCCCACAAGCCTTTGAAATGCCTAATTATTGCTTCCTTACATCCCTGTAGGCCCTACAGTAGGTGTCTAGAGACATCTAGGCTTGTCTTTCACTCCCACCACCTCTGCCAGTCCTCTCTCAAAGTCAGCACACAGGTTCCATCCCAGAGACTTGGTGTGGGTCCACTGTTTGCCCAGTAGGACCCAGAACCTTCTAGGAAAGGGTCATAGCCTATTATTCTGACCATGTCTACTGCCATTACAGTGGCAGTGGCTGCTGCATGGATTCATCATTCTTATTTAAAAGCAACACCAATGGCCAAGAACAAAAATTAAAGATTTATTTATTTTATGCATATCAGTACAGCACCATTGCTCTCTTCAGACACACCAGAAGAGGGCACCAGACCCCATTACAGATGGTTGTGAGCTGGGAATTGAACTCAGGACCTCTGGAAGAGCTGTTGGTGCTCTTAACTGCTGAGCCATCTCTCTAGCCCAAGAGTGAAAATTGGAAGGCCCTAAAAAGTACTCTTCCCCCAAACATCAGCTTCAGACTGATACTATCATTGGGACTCCTGATAGGTAATTCCTATGCATGGTCCTTGAAACCCAGGACTGGGAAATATCTCTAACAATATATATTGTCCATATTTCAAAGTGACACCACTTAACCTAAATTTAGACTCGACTTTAGATGATTTCTTTAGGGCCACCTTTATGGAGTCTAGGATGGAGTCACCTTTATGATGACTGGGAGACCACCCTAGTTGTAGGATCCTGTGAAATGAACAATTGCTACAGACTATGAAGTTCTATGTGTTGGTATCAGGCTCTGAACCCAGTGATATCACATCTAAGTGACTCCCACATCGTTGCCAAGGCAACCACCATACATTCCCAGAATCCACCTGGCTACTTCACCTTTACCTGGGAGAGGCTATGTCATCACCCATATAAAACAGGCAGAACACCCTGACCTTGCTCTCTTCTTCCATCTTCTTCTTCTACTTTCCCCCACCCCCATCTTTGCCCTATCTCCTGAATAAACCCCACTTGGAACCGTTTGGTCTGGTTGGTCTGTTCTAAGCCACCCATGGATGCCTAACAGTGGTGTATGGGCCGGGAAATATGTTCTGTGGGTGTGTGGAGAGGTATGGGGGAAGGGGATGATTCAGTGGGCCCATCCATCTCTTCCCACTAAGGGACCAGTCACACACCAGTATAGCATAGAATAGAGTTTATTCAGGGCATGGGGAGGGGAGCCAGGAGGGTAGTAGAGGTCGGGAGGGAGGGAGGGAGGGAAAGAGAGAGACAGAGACAGAGACAGAGACAAAGAGAGTCAGAGAGAGAGAGGAGAAGAGAAGTGAAGTAGAGGCTGGCCATGACCATGTGGAGAGAGGGGGAAGGGAAGGGGGAGGGGACAGAGAGAAGCTAGAGACAAGAGATCAAGAGAGAGAGGAGGGGGCAAGCAGACCCTTTTATAGTGGGACAGGCCTACCTGGCTGATGCCAGGTAACTGTGGGGAGGAGCATAGCTGGCTGTTGCCAGATAACTGTGGAGGTGGAGTTTAGACAGAATACTAACACTATGCATGGCCAGCCTATGTGTATAATCATTTTAATTGAGAGGACAACATAAACTGTATTTTAGGACCAGGCCTGACTTCAAAAGAAAAGCCACCAGTCTCGTGAACTAGTCATAAGTCACCAGCTCCAGGAACAAAATTCCTAAAATCACCCATCCAAAGAACAGCTTGGGGATAACCTCAAGAATGGGAAACAGCTGGGCATCCTCATATAGTTTGTGTATCTCAGTCTGTGATTAAACACTCATACAGGAACCTAAAAGCTTCCCTGGGGCCAATATTTTAATGAATGGTTGACCCCTTCATGCAGGTTGTTTCTGAAGAATATTGTTCTTTATCTTTGGATACTATTCAAATCTGGGGTCTTCTTTCAGCTATTCTTAGATCGTAACATAAAAAGGCCAATGAATACCACTATGGTTCCTGGGGCTGTGAAATAGTCCTCCTGGGATGGGTATAAAGACATTCCCCTTAAAACAAGAAAGCCCTTCTGAAAATTGTACAGCAGGAAAACATAATCTCTTTACTACTCTAACTGTTGGGACCTGGAACCATCTGAGTGCCAAGTGCTGGCTTACTGGTTGAACATGGAGTCTCAGACTTTATACAGTATGTGCTGATCCTAGCATAGAATTTACCATCCAGCAAAAGGTGCTATCCCATTGAGCTAACCCCACTGGGCCAGGGAAAATTGGCTGCCTCATTCAAAGGCTGTGTCAGGATAAACCACATGCATTATATCAACTGGCTATGAAAACACGTCTGGTCGCCGGGCAGTGGTGGCGCACGCCTTTAATCCCAGCACTTGGGAGGCAGAGACAGGCAGATTTCTGAGTTTGAGGCCAGCCTGGTCTACAGAGTGAGTTCCAGGACAGCCAGGTCTACACAGAGAAACCCTGTCTCGAAAAAACAAAAAAACAAACAAAAGAACAAACAAACAAAAAAACCAAGTCTGGACCTCTGGTGTTCTCAATTGTTATTTGCTAAGACATCAAGCTAACAGGATATGCAAATGTTTTCACTTCCTCATCTGCCCCCAAAGAAATGCAAGCTGCCTTAAGGGAGATCCTGAAGTGCTTGAAGCCAAAAGGTAACAGGCTGGGTGTATTGTCTGTGTGTGTGTGTGTGTGTGTGGGGGGGGGTGTTGACTGTCTTGCTGCTGATTGGTTTAGACTAAAAGAGTAAGGAATGTGGCTTTTTTTGCATAATAAAGAGCTGGCTGCAGGAGCTGGGGCAGAACAACCAGATAGAAGAGACCAAAGCATAAACTGAACAGCCAGAAGTTAGTGAGTGCCACATGGAGAGACACAAGGGCAGGGGCAGGGTAAGTCAGATGGGCTTAGCTGAGGGACAACATGAGTAGCTGTATTAAAGGGTCCCAGCATTAGGAAAGTTGAGAATCACTGGAGATCTGACTGTGACTCCTCCAGTATTAATGTTTTTCCCACTAGCAAGCCTTCACGGTTGATGACTGCTTTGTCCCTGGTGTTTGATTTTAGACCCTGGGTCAAGGGTGATCTGAAACCAACTCTCTTTCTCTTCCCCCTTCCCCTTTCTTTCTCCCCAGGGTGACCTCCCTGATCTTGGTCCTTGAGGCCAGTAAATTTGCCAGAGAGCAGCTTCCCAATAAACCTGCATATATATGTTAAAACATATATGTGTGTGTGTGTGTGTGTGTGTGTGTGTGTGTGTGTGTTTTAATCTGTCTGGAATTAGAAGATGGTACCAAAACCTGGGAGGACTTGAGTCCCTAGTCCAATAGCATGCGTCTTTCCTGGCCACATGGGGACTGCTTCTCTCTCCTCTCCTCATCTCTCTTTCCACTAAATACATAAATTTTTGGACTTGGTATGTAACCTGTCCTCAGCTACTGTCTAATCTGGATCAAGGATCCTCCGGACTTCCTCTACTGAGTAACACCCCCGCCAGAGCTAACCCCACTCCTGAGCAAAAACCAAGTCTTCATTCTGTGGGAACCTTTGATACAAAGACACTTGATTATGACCCCCATATAAACCTTTCAATCCTAGACTATCAATTGGGACAGCATTTCTGTCTTGGGATCTCTGGAAAATGCTGGGAAGATGGGTATTGCTGGGTCTAAAATTGAGCTCCAGATGCCTCTTGGATGTCTGCTGCAAAGTTTATCCAAAATTGTCTGAACATCATATGTCCAATTTTGGGGGACCTGTGCTCTTGGCCTTTCCTCTTCTCCTTCACAACACACTTCAGTGGCTGCCCCAAATGAAGCCACTGATCTGACCCTCCTGAGGCACAGCAGCATACAGGGCTCCAGAAACAGCCTAACCCCCCAACCTGTCATCTCCCTTCTGCCTATGCATGGCACTGGTGGCAGTGACAGCAGCAGCAGCAGCAGCAGTAGCAGCAGCAGCAGCAGCAGCAGCAGCAGCAGCAGCAGCGGTTGATTGCAATGGTGATGGGGAGCTATCATCCTGCTCATTTTAAATTGCCCACCATGCCTAGTTAACTATATCCTGGCACTGCCTTTGTCTTATGTCCTAGCTGAGGTCTCGGGTGTTGCTTCTGGTTGTCAAGGTTTGCTTGGGACTTGGGGAGGGAGCTTCTTAGAACTCTCCGTAGAACCTTTAGACCCACTCAGAGTTTAACTTCCACCCAGCTGCAGCCGGGTTGTTTATATTGGGGGGGGCACTTTTCTCTCAGGTTAGTTCAGGTTTAAGTCCTACGTTGGGCGCCAATTTGTTTAAATTTCCAACCCTAATAAATCTATATAAAAACATACAATCTAGATATTATAATTATACATTATATGTCTAAATTAGACAGACCTAATAATATATTAACTTATTCCCCAGCTATAAGACCCCTTGTTACTTGCAGCTTTTCCCAGCTATACAGTTCTGGTCCATTGTATCTTTTCCTCCTCTTCCTCTGTCCTCTCTCCTCCTGAATGTTCTTCCTCTTTTCTGTTTGTCCCTCCCATTCCACCCACTGCTCAGTTCCACCTCAAGTCTCTAGCCTCCAGTCCCACCTTTCCCTTCCACTGCCCAATCACAGGGTCTAGCCTTTTATAGACCACTTAAAATAAAGAAAAGGTTCACGTGACATCACCTGCATACATAACGGTCTACACCTCTAGGGAAACACCTCTTTTAAAAATAATATTAACATTAAGGCACAAACAACATCAGATCAACCCACTATACAAGTGCAGCTGTAGCACAAGGTACAACCTTGACAATCTCTGGAACACAGCTTCTTTATGCTTTCAGAAAACACTTCTCAGATTTTGCCTTAGTGACGTTAGTCTCTTTTTAATCACCATTAATTTCTTAGCTCCAGCTGTCAGTAATCAATTGTCCCAGTAGTTCCTTCTATTCTGGACTCTACAGCCAGAGATGCATGGCCAAAGCTGCTGAGTTCTGATGGTTGCTAGGGCTGGAACATGGCCCCCTTATTCTATTGCCAGCTTTCTGTTTTCCATCTACCTCATTGCCTAAGCTTGGCTATCCCGGAACTTGCAGGACAGCCCAGAGATCTGCATAACTCTGTCTCCTGGGATTAAAGGTATGTACCACCATGCCTGGACCTAAACTTAGCTGGAAAGGATCTTGCCTCAAGGTCCCACTCCCTTTATCTGTCATCTTTTCGAACATAGGATTCAGTTCCATTCTACTCTCTGGTGTCCCTTTAATACTTGAACCATATATTTTGTATTTTTCCTTTTTAGCTTGCTCCTATTCATCAAAATACTTTTCACCAGATAGAACTTTAGTAACCACACAACAGAATTTATACCAGGCAATTTTGAGACTTTCTTTTTCAAAGCAATTATTATAAATCTCTTCATCTTAGCTTCAGGCAGACAGAGGTTTTGGGATTCAGTTACTTCTTTAATAATGCATAGCAGACAATATATTAAGGCAATTGCTACAACAAGATATTGCCACATTTCCTATGCTTTGCCTCTAACAATATGCACAATGAACACAAATAATAAATTGCTAATTACCAAAGAAATAAGCATAGCATTAAACACATCATTCATTCATGGATTATACAACCTGAGTCCTTTTGATGGTTTTGGGTTACAGATCCGGAATCCAGGAAGGTGGGCTCAGACTGCGGCTTCCAGATAGTTGACTTGCTAATTTGACCTCATAGGGTGCTTGACCCCAAAGAAGCTGGAGGCATTGGTCCCTTAGTTAACTCTTTGATGACTGGGTGCTGAGGAGGTTTTGTCCGGAGGATCACATTGGTCAGTCATGGCTACAAGTGTGATGAAGTGTTCCGATGGGCTCCTCTTTTATGTTGGATTTGGCATTACTCCTGACATACATGGTAGATAACTGCATTACTCCTGACATACATGGTAGATAACTACTCATGTATGTTATTGCTGGGCTCTGACCTCATCACAGCTGGTTATCACAGCACAACTTTTACTTCCAGACTTGTCTTTACAAGTACCAGACATGTCTTTACAAATTTCCTATTACAAAATGGAGTTGGTCCTGTTTAAGGGCCCGCTCCTTACACATAGTAATTTTATCTAACAGAATGCACATTGTAATTAATGACTGCACCAGCGGTCAACTACCTGAATCTCATGGTGAATACTTAGAAAGGAAAAGGTCAGATTCAGTGCTGGGCCGAGACTCATGTCCCATACAAGGGCAGAGGAGTGTCAACCCAGAGGCTTGGGAGGAAGGGGTATTTAAAGAAAAAAAAAAACACAAACCAGGGGGATGAAGGGGAAAATCAAAAAGAGGAACAGTAATAAATCTTAACCCAAACCATAAAAATAGTGGAAAGTTTTCAACCTATTATTTAGCTAGTCATAAACCAGGGTGGGGAGTGGGAAACATCCTGTACACATTTTTTTTTCTCAGGAATGTGACCTTAACCTAGCCCATTGTGGTCAGTCATTTCCCAGAGTATCTTGACCAACCTGTATTTGTAGTTCTGCTATTCTTTGTGGTAAGTCAGTTCCTGAAACGGCCTATCTGACTTGCCTCCTGGCTAGTTCTCTCTCTTTTTTTTTCTTTTTGTGGCCAGCTAGTTCCCTAAACCCTGAACTTAGGCCTGTGAATTTACTAGCCTTAATTCAGATGGGGGTCTCAATCTTCTCTGTGATTTTTGCCTCCTTACAATGAGAACTTCTAAAGTATTTGTTTGAGGGTCTAAGAAAGTGCTTGAAGATGTAGGATAGTACTGAAGTTGGTAATGCAAGTTACGAAGGTTAAATGACAGGAAAAAAACTTAGATGACGATAGGAAAGTGGTTTATCTTTTTTTTAACTTAAGAATCTTATAAGCTTCTGAGAATCTACCTCTCACAGTTTAAATGACCTCCAGATAAGTACTGCCAATTAACAGCCTGTTTACTTCCCCACCTACCTGTTCCTGAGGGTGAGCTCTATTCCCCTTTCCCTGGTTCTTGGACCCCACCACCATCCCTCCTTCTACTACGAAGACTATGGGCCTAAAAGTTGAAAAAAGCTTTTTTCCCCTAAACTCCTTAACTTTATCTTCTGCCACTAACATCTATATCTGTATTAGCATCCTGCCAAGTTTGGATGTTTCCTCAGAACCTTCATACAGTACAGCCGTTATTCATGGATGCTCTGGTGCAGCCTTACAGACTACGTCAATTGGGACTGCACATGTCTACTCCAAGATGGTTCCACAGCCTGGACAGCAGTGAAACAACCAGCTCTTCCTGGATTTGGCTTGAAGACCTCCGCAGAGGGGAGACCCTCTCTCAAGTCCCAGAAAGTTGCGACCACCCAGTAATCTGCTCGAGACACCATGTACCGGAGCAATTGCGAGGTTGTTTATTAGGGCGTGACAACTAGCTGCCGGTCAATTCGTATGCCCATGCAGGAGCTGAATTGACCCCGACAGCCAGTTTGAGAAGGGTTTTTAAGGGGAAAAACCACAAACCAAGGAATGGGGAGGGGAATGAGGGGTTGTTGAGGTGTCATAACATAAAAATAGTGGAACATTCCAAAGGAACCCAACCTACATGAGTCAGGGTCAGGTGAAAGCTCTCTGTACGCTTATCTTTCTCAAGAATGTGGTCCTGCCCTATTACTTCGGCCTTGCCCTGTCATTGTGGTTCCCATCTTGGTTCTCAACTTGGTTCTCAGCTTGGTTCCACCTAGTTCACTTGCATTCTTTCTTTTCTCTTTGTGATAGGCCAGTTCCAGTAATGGTGACTGGTCTTTCCGCATTCCTAACTTGTTTCATGGCTCGGTTTCTCCATGTCTTTATAAAGAAAGCCTAAAGAATATTTTATATGTCTAAAAAGGATTCTATATACCCAGTATCTATAATTTTTCACTCTACAGTCTAACCTTCCAGCTTTTTGGTCCTACCCCATAACAGTGGCTGAATATCATCAGGAAGTAGGCAAAGATGATTATGTTGTCCCTTATTCATTTATTACCAACATAAGGCTGGGATGTTTGGTTTCAGACCCCACGACAAGGGGCTGAGGTGCATATTTTACATACCAAAGCAGCCTGGCCTCCAGGTTCTCCCAGCATCCCTCAGTTCCTACCTGGCATACCCTGCCCTGACCCCTGAACTTTCTAGTCCAGGGTCTGGTTTGCCTTCCCCAAGAGGCTCTTTCCCTATATAATCCAGACATTTTGGTCATTCCAGCTCTCTTCTTTTCTCTCTCTATACATACTCCTTTTATTTCTTTTCACCCTCCCCTCTCTCTCCCTTCCCATGGTGACTCCTCTGTCCTCAGTCCTTGGGGCCGGCGAGCTTTCCAGAGAGCAGCTTCCCAAAAAATCTGTGTTTATATGTTTATTTTAATCTGGCTTGAATTGGCTCATTTCACCGGTGGAGAAATAACTTATCACTCGGACCAAGATTCTACAGTTGACCTAGCAAAATTAATGGGTAACTGGATAAACCCTACCGTTCCTAGTCTAGGGAAGGACTGCTTGTACTGCCTAGATCCCAAACATTTTTCCTATGTGGGAATACGGACCAACATTACTATTTCCCCTACTAGTTCCCCATGGAAGAATACAGATTGCAGATTACAAAAGAATATGCTCACACTGAGGGACCCAAAGAGAATGAGTATGTGCTTAGTATAAGCTGCTTGAGGTACTCAAATGGCCAACTCCCCCACCTCCAGCCCCTCAATTGCCAGGCTCTACCCACAAAACACTCTAAGGGCCGATTGCCACCAGCCTTCCAAACATTGACTCATGTTAGTTTTTTAGCTCGTTTGATCTCTTCTTCTAGTTGTTCTGGCAAGTTTGGTTTGGGTGGTTCAGGTGGGACAGTGGCCAACACAGAGGTAGCCATTTCTTCCAAGGCTACCTCCTTAGCAGTCTTGTTAGCCAGGTTGTTACCCCTAGCAAGTGGTGGTGTTACATTTTGGTGTACTGGACAATGTATGATTGGCAGCTTCCTTGGTAGCCACAGGACTTTAAGGAGCTGTAGAATTTCATCTTTGTTCTTGATAGTTTTTCCTTCTGCTGTTAACAGCTCTCTTTTCTGATAAATGGTTCCATGTACATGAGCAGTTGCAAATGCATACCAACTGTCTTAGTTAGGGTTTTACTGCTGTGAACAAACACCATGACCAAGGCAACTCTTATAAGGACAACATTTAATTGAGACTGGCTTATAGGTTCAGAGGTTCAGTCTATTATCATCAAGGCAGGAACATGGCAGCATCCAGGCAGGCATGATGCAGGAGGAACTGGGAGTTCTACAGCTTCATCTGAAGGCTGCTAGCAGAATACTGACTTTCAGGCAGGTAGGATGAGGGTCTTATAGCCCGCACTCACAGTGACACACCTACTCCAACAGGGTCACACCTTCTAATCATGCCACTCCCTGGGCCAAGCATATGCAAACCATCACATTTGCTGTTCATGTAAATGTTAACAGCCAGTCCTTTTCCCATGATGAGAGCCTGAGTTAATGCTATCAGTTCAGCTCTTTGAGCCGAAGTGCCTGGAGGAAGAGACTTAGCACAGATTATCTCTGTTTCTGTAGTCACCACCACTCCTCCTTTTTTCTGACCCTCATGGATGAAGCTGTTCCTATCTGTAAACCATGTCCATTCTGCCCTTGGCAGAGGGAAGTTCTTCAAATCTGGTCTGGTACTATGTACCTGAGTCAAAATCTCACTGTATTGATGGAGTGGACAGTCCAAGTCAGGGTCGAGTAAAGAGTTGCAGAGTTCAAGGACACATGTGGCTGGAAGGTAATTTGGCCAAGGTTAATTAGTAAACTCTGAAAATGAGTCATGCAAGTATTACTGAGCCATCGATCAGGAGGCTGCTTGAATACCCCTTTAATTGCATGGGGGTAGTCATGGTCAAATTCTGTCCCAAAGTTAATTTATCTACATCCTTAACTAGCAACACTGTGGCTGTAATAATATTCAGGTAAGGTGGACATTCTCCCATCACTGGGTTCAATTTCTTTGACAAATAAGCAACTAGTTGTTTCCATGGCCCTATATTTTGGGTCAAGACTCCTTTAGCTACTCCTTTATGCTCATCAATAAACAGATGAAATAGCTTACTGAGGTTTGGTAGCCATAGAGCAGAGGTCGATAACAGAGGCTGCTTTACTTTTTCAAAAGCCCTCTGCTGTTCTTGAGTCCAGATAAAATTCTTAATTTCCTTGGTGGTTTCATATAGAGGTTTAGCCATTTTGGCAAAGCCTGTGGACCCCAAGAACTCTCTCCTGTCATGGACTCTGGGTGGTAGGGATACTGATAACAGTCTTCTTGCTGTTGAAAGCCATTGCTGGCTTTCCTTCAGAATATAACCGAAATAGGTGACCTTGGTCTTGCAAAGTTGGGCCTTTTTAGTGGATGTCTGATACCCTGCGTCCCCTAGAGCTGGAAGGAGTTTTCAGTTCCTTTCTTGGTAACTCTCTTTAGACTCTGCCACAATCATCTACATATTGGAGAAGGGTTGTATATGGGTTGTTAGCCCAGGAGTCACCCAAGTCCTCATGCAGAGCTTCACCAAAGACGGTTGGTGAATTCTTATAGCCTTGGGGCACGCAGGTCCAGGTGAGTTGTCTGTTGATGCCTCTTTTGGAGTTGTACCATTCAAAGGCAAAGCCTTCTTGACTCTTGGAGGCTAGGAGTAGGCTTTAAAAAATATCCTATAGATCAAGAAGAGAAAGCCATTTTTTGGTCTGGTGGCAATGAGCTCAACAAAAAATAGGGGTGAGGCACCGTGAGGTATATATCCATCACTCTGAAGTTAACTTCCTGTAGGTCTTGGATGGGCAGTAATTGTTAGAATTTGGCTTCTTCACAGGTAGCAGTGGGGTATTCCAGGCCAACTGGCATGGCCTGAGGACTCCCATGGCCAACAATTTATGGATATGTGGGGTGATCCCCTTTCTTCCTTCCTAGGACATGGGATACTGGCAGACTCGAGCTGGGTCAGCCCCTGGTTTAAGCTCAACAAACACAAGAGGTCGATGTTTTGCTAGGCCCATGCCTCCTGTTTCTGCCCACACTTTGGAAAACTTTCTCAACCAAATATCCAAGTCTTGTTTGGGAGCGGTTGGTGACTGACTCTGTACTCAGTCTCAGAGGCCAGGTTAAGAGTCAGATTGGGGTCAGATTGCCTTTCTGATCAAATAACTGGATCAGTCAAGGTTTAAAATGAATTTGAGATCTCATCTTTCTAAGAGACTTCTCCCCAGCAAGGAGTTAGAGCACCCAGTAATGCCCATAAATGAATGGGTTACCCATCCCATTTCCAAGTCTATTGATCTTTGGGTAATCCATGAATATTGTTTAGTATCTGTGGCCCCTTGGACCCAGGATCTTTTGGAAGATATTGGCCCTTTGGCCTTTAAGAGCTCTGAATGTTGAGCTCCGATATCTACCAGGAAATCTAGAGGCTTCCTCTCCACTCTAAGGGTTACCCTGGGTTCAGGGAGGGGGTCCGACTCTGACTCCTTCGATCTTCTTCTTCCATGACCATGGCCTTAGCCTGTGGCTTCTTCTTTGAACATTCTTTAGCCCAGTGTCCTCCCTCCTTACAGTAGGTGCACTGGTTCTTACCTAGTGCTAGTCGTAGGCCTAATTTAGACTCTTTTCCTTCAATAATTCATTACAGCTGACATTTCCTTTCTCCTGAGTCTGGGATGTTGTTAGCCAGAAGGACCTTGGTCAAAACTCTATTCAATACCTTTCCTGTCTTAATCTGCTTTTCTTTTACACGTTCTTTGTTATTGTATACCTTCTCTGTAACTTCCACTAAATCCCTCAAAAACTCTTCTCCTAAACTTTCCTGCCTCTGAAACTTCCTTCTAATGTCCAGTGCTGACTAACTGATGAAAGCCAGGTCTATTGTGCCAGAATTCCCTGCTTCCTCAGGGTCTATGTGTGTATAACAGCAGAAAGCCTCCATGACCTGTTGGAAAAATGGTGCTGGGCTTTCATCAATCCCCTAATATCATAAACTTTGGTCAAATTGGTAGGCCACCTAGCGGCTGCCTTGCCACCTGCCGTCAGATCCTCATGGTAGACCCAGAGGCACTCCTTATCTTCAGTTGTGTTGTAGTCCCAATCAGGTCTCCAAAGGGGAAATCACCAATCAATATCGGCTAGGTTTTGGGTTAGGGTGCCATTATCTCCTGGAATGTTCTTACGGGCCTCGGGCCTCCAAATTGATGAGCTCCTTTTCTCCAGTAGTAAAAAGAATCTGCAAAAGCGCTGACAATAATACCAGGTGTGCTGATGAATGAAAAGAACAGTATCTAAGAGGCCAAAAAGATCTTTGGGGTTTTCAGAAAATCAGGCATTCTACCCCTTGCAATTATAAAGGGCCAGTCATAGTGAGGTTAGTTCCCATGTTGGTTTACTGGCCCTACTGCCAATATTTCTCTGGCCCTGTAGCCTCAGGGGACATGGTGTGTCTGTTCCTTGTATCCTGTGGAGGGGGCCCTCCTATCCCCATGGCTGATGCCTCTGGAGTTTGAGCTAATGGTGGTGCTGGAGCTGGGGCAGGTGGCAGTGCTGGTGCTTGCTGTTTCTCCTCAACCTGTGGCACAGCCAGCAGGGAACATAAGTTGGGAGGAAAATAAGGTCCTCAGGGGTACTATTCTGTAAGACAGGGAGAAGAGCTGTTGGTTTGGGAGTCTCTTTAGTCACAAGGGCTAGCACAGTTCCTGTTGATGAGGAAGCATTAGCAGGGGGAAAGAGGAAAGACTTAATCCAAAGTGGTGGGTTAGTAACCAATTCCTTCCAGACTACTATATAGGGGACTTGATCAGGGTGTCCACGAGCCTTTTGAAACACTTTATTTTCTACTGATGACATATTAGGGAGGTGGAAGGTCGTCTCTGGTGGCCATACATATTGGAAGCCAGCAACTCTGAACTGCAATAAGTGGTCATTTTCCCTTTCTTCACATCTATTAGAGAGGCTATGAGCCCTGGCCCTAACTTCCTTAAAATGAGCCAAAATGAGATTGAGAGGATGAAAGGCAGTCTGTCCCATGGCATCAGTCAAAGTCTGATACAAACAAAAACTAAACACCACAAGAAACACATCAGACAAACAGACATGCACAAAATAGCCATGTCGTGACTGAAAGCAAAAGTGAATCCAAGAACTCAGACTCACAGCCTTGGATACTGAAAGCGGCATGGGGAGGAAAGCAATTGGTGGTAAGGCTCTCCCTCTTCTACCAAAAATCCTTCCAGCTGACGGGTGGGCACTTCATCCACCCTGGGGCCAGAAACAACTCCCTGACCCCCACAGCTCTTAGCCACTTCTTGCCACTTATGCCAATATTTCAAGAACAGAAATAGACAACACACAGAAACACTAAACACTCACCGGCCAGCACCAGACTCTCCAGGTTTGGGTCCTGGGCATCTGGGAGAACCTGGATGAGCCCCCACAATATTATGCCCAGATCACAAGACTCCCAAGAGACCACCAGGGACCACAACTCCAATGCAGGCATATGAGTCTTTATTCGAATTTGAACTCAGGTCACAAGCCTTCCTGATACAACAGGTTAAGAAAATGACCCCTGGGTCTAGGGGCTTAGGGTTTATATAGGGAAACAATTGCAAGCAGGGGCTTCCAAGTCTTGGTGTTACACGATCGGGTATGTGGGTAAAGGAATGTTGGCCTTTAAACTGACTGGTGCATAGCATCTCTTCAAACTCCAAGGAGAGACCACAGATCTAAAAGGGGCATCTTCACCTGGGAACGACTCATGTTTTCTTAGCCCATCCTGTTATTGTGACCAGCTTATGCTGTTGTTGAGAGCTAGCCACAGCTGTTATGTCTGTTTTCAACTGCTAAGAACATTTTGTGGTCTTTTAATCAGAACCCAAGGGTGGGGGCTGTGTCATTCTGAGGACAAGTAACTCAAAATGGAGTTTGAAAGGCAAAATGGAATTTATCTTCCTATTTTAGTCACTTTACTATAAGGATGTATTGACATAGAATGAAAATTAGCACTAGTTTTAAGATGGGGGTGTGGTTATGCTTATGTATCTACAAGGGAAGAAAATATTTGGTTACTACAAAATGTATGAAGATTAGATCTGACCAGAGAAAACTTCTTATCAGCTGAGACATTAATGTCTTCACAAAGCAAATAGCCCAGATGATTCACAGACTGGTTTCTTCAAAATACGCACACAAATTAACTTCAAAAGGCCTAGTCCTCATGTTCAATCACACAGAGACTGGATAAACACAGAGACTGGACAATAGACTGGTCACATGTGGGGAAAATTTAAAAAGGCTGCCACAGCGGCGCAAGCCCACCGCCATGGAGGGTCCCACATCAGGGAGGAGGATTCTTATGGTTCCAGCGGCCTGAGGGCCTTGGCGGTGGCAGGCCCCAGTAACACAAGGAAGTCCTTGGTTCCAAAAAGATTTATTGTCATGACGGATAATAGATAGATCTAGGCGTACCCCCCCAAAACTCAGGGCAGTCCCGAGTTATATAGGGAGGGAGAAAGGGGGAGGATTGGGGGAGGATCTGGGGGAGGATCTGGGGGAGGAATGTTTAATTTGCTCTGCCCTCTGGCCTTCATTAGTATGTAAATCTCTAGGGCCTGAGGCCTATAGCCTGGCCTATGTGACTCTATGGAAATGTGACTGTTTTCAGGATCCTAGATGATGGGAGGGACCGAACTCCTGCCGGTTCTCACGCAGAATTCCACGGAGAATCTCGGGGTTCTAAGTACCTGCTCAACCATGACCCAGGATACCCTTATGCAGTCCCACAGTCACACAATACAGAGACTGGATAAACCCAAAGACTGGGCAACAATGCTACAGCTAGCTTTTTTTCAGACTAACCACTCTTTTCCTTGGGCCCCAAACAGGAATTCTTCACCCCAGTTCTGTAGGAAGTAATTATAAGAAGACCATTGTCTCAGTCTTAAATGGAAACTTCTAGTTCCTTTGGAAAGTTGGTTATGTCAAATGATGTTTTCCTGGACCACACAGATGAAAGGATGTTCAGCTGAAACAGAGACAGAAAAGAATGTTTTGCTGAAGCAGTCACAGGATGTTTTGCTAAAGCAGACACAGGTGAAAGGATGTTTTGATATAGCAAACATATGAAAAGACTCATGATGGAGTATAAATATGACCCCACAGACAGTGGGAGATGAGCACTGAGCATTGTTTTGGTTTGTTCCACCTCTTTGCTAACAACACACATGTATTGGTTTGCCTTACACAGTGTTGTTGAGCTCAGCTTAACACTAACATTGAGAGAAACTTGCCCAAGAACTTCTCATGAGGTTCCTGCAGCCTTGGGCCAATTGGTAAGCCTTTCAGCTTCTTCAGAACTGAACTATAGCTGCTGGTTCATGCATGGTGTCTGCCTGTTGAAAGGTCTGGACTATAGCTGCTGGTTCATGTGTAGTATCTTCCTGCCTAGAGGATTGATTTGCAGCTGCTGAGTCATACTGTTTGCTATGGGACTGAACTGCTGCCAAAGAAGATCAAGCTTGCCCACAAAGAACTATTGCTAAACAGGTCCACTTCCCTCACATCCTAAAAAATTTTCTCTTTCACTGCTGCTGGTGTGTGGTGGGTAAGAGGTTAAATGCTTATTAGGGTAGGTTGTAAAATATTTATGCCTACACCAGTCCCTTAAGTTAGGGTGGATTATTTTGGTCATTTGACATGTTATTAAGGTTATTGTCATCTAGGGTGGAAGGTTGGTATTGGTTATGATCAGGAATTGATAAAAATTAAAGTTGTTTTGCTTGAATTGTTGTATATTAACAGAAATTTAAGGTCTTTTGTTTAATTGTTAATATTGTCAGAGACTCAAGGTTTTGTTAAAATATTGTTTGACTATAGTATACATATGCCATCTATTTAAAATGTGATGGTTCTTGTAATTATTTATAATTATTATAATTCTATTGTGTGTAGATCATTAATGTTAGGGAAAAGGACAATTCTTAAACAGAAAGGGGGATATGAAGTTTCTTTGGAAAGTCAGTTATGTCAAATGATGTTTCCCTGGGGCACACAGGTGGAAGAATGTTTTGCTATAGAAGACACATGAAAGAATGTTTTGTGAAGCTGACACAGGTGAAAGGATATTTTGCTATAGCAGACATGTAAAAGGATACATGATATTTAGAAAGAATATAAATATGACCCACAGGCAGTGGGAGCTAGAGCACTGTTCACTTTGTTCTGCCTTGCTATTCTTCGCTGATCACATGTAAGCATTGGTTCACCTTACATTGTGTTGCTGAGCTCTGCTTGTGATGATGTCATATAGAGAAACTCAGGAAAGATCTTCTTGTTAGATTCCTGCAGCTTCTTGCAACTTTCTCCAACTTAGATGGGCTGGTGAGCCTTGTTGTTTCTTCTGGATTGACCTGCCTCTTGCTGATTTGTGTGTGGTGTCTGCTGAGTGGACTGGACTAAAAATGCTGGTTCATATGTTATCTGCCAAGTGGATTGGTCTGCAGCTGGTGATTTGTGTTTGCTGTTTGCTAGTAGACTGGACTGAGAACAACAAAGATTGGAATTGCCCCCAAAGAACTATTTCTAAACAGGTCTGCTTCCCCCATATTTTAATAACCCTTCTTTTCCATTACCTCTGCTGGGTGGTGAAGTAGAAGAGTGGTTGAACCTTTATTAAAGCAGGTTGTGAAAAATTTATGCCTATAGCTCTCTTGCAGACCAAAGTTCTGTCTTTTATTTTGCATCAGCTACTTAAGAATTGCACATCAGTTCAATCATTTACCCCAGGTTCCCTTTTGAGTAGTCTACAAATTAGCATTTTATGACCTTAGCTCCTAAAATCAAGGCTGAAGCTGCTGAGTTCTGCAGCTTGCTGGAGCTGGAACTGGAACAAGGCCTCATAGTTCCATTATATTATCATTAGCTTTCTCTTTTCCAACTACTTCACTCCACCCACAGGATCATTCTTATTAAAAGATTCTCAGAATGTACTGACTGATAGTTATCTGACCCTCTTGAAAGTCCCAGGTAGAATTCAAATGCATGTCGAGCTTACTAGTCAATAGGTTTAAAGGTTAATATGCTTAGTCAATAAGCTTGAACTGTAACCTTGCTGATGTAACTTGTACCTTTTTTTTTTTTTTCTGAGACAGGGTTTCTTTTTGTAGCCCTGGCTGTCCTGGAATTCACTCTGCAGACCAGGCTGGCCTCGAACTCAGACATCCGCCTGCCTCTGCCTCCCAAGTGCTGGGATTAAAATGCATGCGCCAACACTGCCCAGCGTAACCTGTACCCTTAAAAAGTATAAAACCTGCTTGTAATAGTCATTCTGGGTTGCCTTCAACTGATTAAGGGTTGACCCTGACGCACCAGAAAATAAACCTCTTGCTTTTGCATCCATCTGTGTCTAGGTGTCTCACTTGGGGACATCTCGAAGTAAGTACCACTGACCAAGGATCGTGTCTTACTATATCAGGATAATCCATCTCCTTCCTTCCGGACAATGGGGCCCTGTTTTCAGTCTTCACAGGGTTTGGGGACCTATCCATCTGGGGTAGCTCTTACTTGAACATCCAAAAGACCTCTACCTTTAACCAACAGCTCATCCTAACAGGGTTTGGAAATTCTAAGGCCCCTGTAACTCCCTTCACCAGGGCTTTACAGCCTACGCCTGTTTTCTCTATGACCCAAAAGATTACTGTAAAAAGTGGCCATAAACTTAAAATGGTTACTCATATCAATCCTGCAAATACCATGGGACAAATCTGGGCCATCCTAATAGCATATCAGCTACTGAATCACACTCTGCCTGGCCACTTTGGAGAGTGCTGGTTGTGTCTCCTCCCTTCCCAACCACAATTGGACTATTACACTCTCTCACCTCACTTCTCAATTGTTCTGAGCCAAATACTACTCCCACCTCTTATCTCTCTAATCTCTCTCTCTAAGGTATTGAAGACTGCTTTTTAACTCTTCAGGGCACATTGGATCCCTCTGACTTTGACTCTGAGCACTACCGCCTTACCCTTATGTCCAAACTTTCACAACAACTCACTGCTTACCTGCTGGGTGGTCTGGAACTTGGGCCCTGGTGTTTTTTCCCCTAAATTAGGAGTGGTACCTGGTGAAAAACCCTTGCCGATTCCAATCAGAGGGTTGATAGTAACACACTAGGACAAATGAGTGGTCAGGTCCTACCCTTTCTCGAAGTCTTAGGTATAATTGCTGGCATTGCCACTGGTGTGAAGGGATTTCTTTCCTAGATACTTACCATCAGTTTTCAACAAGTAGCTCAGACCTTCCTTACCCTCCAGGGCCAAACAGACTCACTGGTCACCATAGTGCTTCAAAATTGGTGAGGATTGGCTTTACTAACAGCAGAGAAAGGTGGTCTTTGTGTCTTGAGTCTCAAAGAAGAATAACGCTTCCATATCAACCAGTTGGTTACAGTAAAAGACAAGATCTGACAACTCTAGACCGATCTCAAAAAAAAAAAAAAAAAGAAAAGAAAAGAAAAAAGAAAGTAAGAGACAACTCAATGTCTCTGGCCAGTGGATCATCACTGTCTAATATGGAATTGCATTATTAGCCTTCTTAACCCTCTCTCCTCTCCTTTTCTAAGTCATACCAGTTGCACCCTGCCTTATAAACTTCTTGTCTAGATTTCTTCAACAATAAATCCAAAAGACTTCTAACTAGACTTTAGACTTTTAAACGGTGTCTATTACAGGATTACCTTACCTATGGAGCCAGGCAACTCCCAATTATACCCTGATGGTGAAGGTTAAATTCTTCTCCCCAAGGATTTTGATGGGCCATTCATCAGGTATTCGAATGATAACATTGGAATGTCCCTGTGGAATTCCAATGACCAAGCTCTACCCACAAAACACTCTAATATCCAAAATGGTCAGATTGAGTCCCTCCAGACACATGTGGCAAAGCTCTGCCCTACAGAATAATAAACCTAAGCTCAGGACTTGAAAACCCACCAATCCCTGACCACGAAATCTCTACCCTGGAAAGTTTCCCCACCCCCAAACCCTATATAAACTCTGTCTTCTGCTTGGTACTCTGCTGTTTCTCACCCAAGCAAAGGCAGCTATGTTCTTGGAATTTTCCTTTCCCAATAAATCTCTTGTGTTAGGTTTGTTGTGCAGTGTGATTTTGCTGTATTCCACAGCTCCTGAAGGCCAGGATACCTTTTCCTTCTGAGCTGTGACACTTGCACTAGGGAAACCTCCTCCCGCCACTCCACCCCTCTGCCCAAAGCAGAGCTATAACACTTCCTTTGGGGAAGCCTTTCCCCTCAGAGTTGTAACACTGACACTTAGCATCTTCAGTTAATGCCTTTTTCCAGTTCCCCTTACAGTCTGCCCTACAATTCTCTCACCTGTACTGTAGATCTGAGGACATGAGGATCTACTTTCTTGTGCCAGCTGGGACTCTGAGGGCCTGTACCTTTGGCCTCAATTACATGTATTACTCACTGCAGAGGATTTGGAATTAGCATCAGTAGATGGCAGTTTCTGTGTACTTGTTCATGTATTCCCCCAGGCGTACATATACAATGGAGCTGAAGGTAGGGAACACCTTTTGACTGACAGAGTTGTCAGTAGAAACAAGAGGCTGGTCTCAGGTATTTTCATTTTTCTTCTTAAAGGAACAGGAATGACTGGATCAACAGCCCTAGGAGCTTCGCATTAGCCCCAAGGAACCACAGCTTCCAACTTCTGAGTTCCTACAGGCCCAGTAGCACCATTTAGCCCAACATGAGTATGAATCAGTGATCTGATCCACGTGATCCAGAACCAGTGGAGAATGTAGTATGGCCCAAATCGAATCTACTTTACTCAAGAGAACCACCTTAGGGCTTCAGTCTATCAGCAGAACCCAGCAACAATTCCAGGGAATTTTCAGTCTCTTTACTCACTTCCCAGAGATGTGTGATTATCGAGCAGTGATTAACTGCTTGCCCTGGCTTCTGTAAACATGCTTATGGTTGCTCGAAAGGTGGAAGTAAGGCATTTCTTCACATAGCTACAGATTCCTCATAAATAAACCAAGTGTGGTTTTGCCTTTAAAACTTCCCCTTCCCTTTAAGCCTGGGTCTCAGTCTCTCATCTTGATCAGGTGGGTGCAGTCAGGTGGCCAGCTTAATCAAATTCAGCTAATTGAATTTGATTGAGTAGTCTTTCCCAGTAGTCTCGAATTCTCCAACTCTGTAACAACATAACACAGCAGTGTTAAGGAACAGTTGGGTGAAGCACACTAAATGGAGTCAGCTTAAAGTAAAATAAATTACCTTGGTCAGTTCACCATTCTCTCCCACTGAGCCTTTGAGGAATGGGCAAGCTCTCACTTGGTGCCCTCATTATATTTGCTTGCACATCACGTACCAATCCTGAAGAAGGTAGTCACAGGAACAAAGGAAGAGTGTCTCCTGGAAAAGAAAGTGGACAGGCATAACCTCGGTGTTTGTGCTCCTGCTATTTGTGGAGACAGAAATCAAGAGTGGGCCGAGCCAGGCAGACCACTCACGCCCCCTAGCGCTGGGAGCGGCTTTGGAGCAGAGGAGCGGCTTTGGAACCAACGAGCAGGGAAGGTTGCGTTGACTGGGCACTGAGCAGCGCAGGCGCACAGGCAACAGAGACCGGGCGGGCTGCAGGTGTTGTCAGTGCGCAGGCGCCGCAGATTCCCGAGAAACCGCGCGCCTCTGTGAAGCCGCAGTACGCAGGCGCGGAGCCTCCCCAATGAGGGCACGCGTGAAAAGGCTGCACACACAGGTGCTGGTCCTAGTCGGAGCCCCAAAGGCAAGCATTGGGTTTCCGGTTCCGGGAATAACCAACCGCCGCAGAGGCGACAACTACTGTTTTGGAAGAGGCTGAGGTGGAGGAGGAAGAAGAGCAAAAGTGGAACGGGCGGGTCGCGCGAGCCGGGTCCTTCCCTTGGGTCCACGGGCCTAGAGCGGAGGAAGCTGCGGGCCTAGTGTCAAGCTGGTGAGACAGCCGTGGGAGTGGCGAGAGCTCAGGAGGAGGCTGTGCAGGCTCCGAACGCTATCGGGAAGACGCGGAGGGCCCTCACGTCAGGAGAAGGAATGGCTTCCTCTGCATGTTTAGAGAGAGGACTGGGGAAACTGGACAGAAAGACAGAAAAGGAAGGAATGTGGCTCAGGGCACTGACAGCGGTGTTGAGATTCTGGTACGAGGATGGCGAGGAGTAGGAGAGATAGACCGTTCAGAGAGTCATTGGGCGTTCGTGTTAACAGGATAGAAATGGGGCTCCCAAAGCTGATAATGCAAAGATAGAGCCCCGAGACAGGAGAAATAGCAGGGTTAGAATAATGAGGGACTGGAGACGTGTGGCAGACAAAAAAGTAGAATGTCCGATGATTGGGAGGGATGGCCTTGCCCTAGAACACAAACTGAGAAATTGAGTGGCAGGTCACTGTGGAGGAACAAGGAAGTTTCACAAGATGAAGTTTCATAAGAAAAATGGAGAATGATCATAGAGTTAAGAGAAAGAGTAGCTCCCACTGCCTGTAGGGGTGAGCAATAGAGACGTTTCACCGAGACTGAAGAGGATTTGTGGGTCAGAATAATGAAGGGGAGATAAGCTTTGGGGAGAGCTCTTGAACTTAAGGGGGACACGTAGGAGGCTTCCAGCCTGAGGAATGGAAAGAATGTGGGTAATGTTTGATCCAGTGTATGGAGAGGTTGGGGCTCTGACACATAAATGCAGCTAGAACATGGAAAGACATTGGAAACTCAGATCAAGGAAAGTTTAAGTGGGTGGTTCGAACACTGAAGTAGGGTCCCGAGGACAAGAGAATTAGGGGACAAAGAGGGAGGATGGGGCTGTTAAGTCAAAGACTGGGAGTATTTCCTTCACTAAGGACATACTTGTGCTAGTCTGGGGTAAGTATTAAATGAAACACATGGCTTTTGTGGCCTGGAAATACTTGGGCACTTTTTTTCATATTCTATTTTCTTCCAATCTTGCAGGCTTCTGTTCTGTCCCTGAAGCATCTATGGCTGAGGCCTGGCAGGACTGCCCAGCCCTGGGCCCTGGCTGGAAACGCCGAGAGGCCTTTAGAAAGTCAGGGGCCTCTTGTGGACGCTCAGACATCTATTATCAGAGGTAACGGGTGGGCTGTGGACTGTTCAGTGGAGTTGGACCTCGGTATTAATTAAAGTAAAGGAGTGTTTTTATATCTATGGATGGAGTTAGAATTGTGTGCATAGTCCTTATTAAAAGTTTTATTTTCTTAATCACATATTCTTAATAAAGTTTATTTGATCAAAGTCAATATTCACAGTGCATTTGTGATTATTCACAGACACACATGGAACAGCTAAGGATTTGAATTGTCTAGTGCATGTATTCGGAATCAAAGTTGAACAAGAACTCTCTCTGGTTTTGCAAACTGGTCATCCTTTCTATTTAAAGCCATATTTTTGCTAGCAGATTTGTTGTTTAAAATGACTCCCAAATAAAGTGCTAAAGTTTTTCTAGTGTTCTGAGTGCAAGAAGACTGCCTTTTCTCCTTGTCAGATAAGCTTCTTCCATGCATGAATTGCAGTGCTATTCAGTTAAGTTACAGTGTTTCAAAATCAGAAATAGTTCATCCAAACAGAGAAGAGGAAACTTGCTGAGATGTGTGTGAGGCTGCTCTGAAAAGAACAAAAACTGTTGTAGGATATTTAATCACACTGTGAACCCTGAGATTGGTTGTATTTACTGGGAAAAACCTGTTTTTAGTTGTGGTTTGGCTCAACCTTAGGTCAAGAGGCAGAACAAGCAACCAGTTGACAGGAAGTGAACATAAGATTATTAAAAAATTATAGAGAGTAAGAGGTAGTCAGGAGGGTGGATAGAGAGATGCACAGGAAGTAGAAATTTGAAGACGGGATTTTGCATGAGTGGGTAATAGTTTTTGGGCTGTCAACTGAGGAGGAAGGTCAGCTGGGTGCTTTCTCTGCTTCTCTGAGCTATCACCTCAGCATCTGGTTCCCAAGTCTTCAGTGGTAGAATGATCGAGATTGTGTTAAAAAAAAAAACAACAACAACAAAAAATCAACATCTGGATTAACTTGATGAAGCTTCAGAGAAGTTGGTTAGGCAGCTAAATCTGTGCATAGTGACCAGCATTGTTATAAGGAAAGCCAAAGACATAGTAGCTGTCACTAGGGAATTTTAACCGTCTCAGCTGGTGCTGGCTGGCTTGTATGTTTCAGAAGATGATATGGTGTAAAAACATTGTACTTATGGTATAGGTTCTCTACAGCAGGTGTCTTCAGAAAAATGACAAAACATTAGCAGACAAACCTAGATAAAACATCCTCTAAAGCCAGAGGCTCTTAGTCATTTACAATCATGGAGTCATTAGTACAAAACAAATGTTACAGTGTTTTTAAGCAGAGATACATAAAACAGGACTATTGATCTGTTGCTTGAAAATGTGACAGGCTTGCTGGAACCTACCCTTGTGTCTCCTGTGGGCACAGTGGTTCTTGTTTCAAAATTTCAGGGTTTGTAGTAACTTTCTAATACATAGTTATATATAATGAGAATTGACTGTAAATATATCAACATTGAAGTTTATAAGCATGGTATTATTGATGGAGCTATTAAAATTTTTTACACTCTTCCTATTTAAGTTTCCATTTCCTTAGAAGAATGTAATAAAATTTCATATAGTTTTCATTATGTTTATAACTTTTTTGAGGTTATATAAAAATTTAAAAATCTCTAAGTAATTGTGTATATACATATGTATATACATCAGATTAGTACATCAGTTTGTTAGGTTTGTGGATGCTAGTAGGAAATGTGATACTTCTGGGGCCAGTGATAACAAAGTTTCTCACAGTAGGATCAGGATCCATAATACTGTGCTTTTGACATTTCTCTGAATCCCAATTCCTATAGGATGGTATGATATGAAGGGGGCGGGCTCAGTAATGTGTGTGCTGCACTAGGTAGAGGAAAGGCCCCTGTCTGTCTGAGCTTGCATAACCACACATCAGTAAGTGTCCTGCCCTCACAATTCAGAAGTGAAAAGTCCTGAGTAGCATCCCTCAGCGTTAACTATGCTTATACTTTGTTTTGCATATAGTTTCATTTTCATGCTTTAAAAATATTTCTGTTACAAACTCTTATGATTACTGGTTTTTACATGCAATACAACTGAGAGCATTAATAATGTGCATAGAGCCTTTAGTTTGTCAGCACTACATAAACTAAGCATGGTGCTATACTCCTGAAATCCTAGTACTTGGCGGGTTGAGACAGGAGGATTAGAAGTTCTAGGTCATGTTTCTTCACATAGAGAATTTCAAAGCCTCTGGGTTAAAATGAGACCTCCATCTTAAAGCAAAACAAGATGTATATTTACATGTTACTTAATATGGCTGTATTTTGTATTGATTTTTATTTGTATAATTTTTAACACTAGCGTTACTTGTAAGTATATTTATGTGTCTTTGCTTTTAGTATTTAATTATTCCTGAGACAGAATCTCTACAGAGCCCTGGAGTTGACTATGTAGACCAGGCTGGCCCTGAACTCTGAGAAATCTATCCCCTTGCCTCTGTCTCCCAAGTACTGGGGTTAAAGGCATGTGCCACCATGTCTGGCCTATTTATGTGTCTCTATACAGTTACCAATAGTAATACAATCTGAGAAATATACAGTGACTGCACTTATACAACCCAGGTGGTATCATACACTACTATGCTGTACATCTAAGCTAAATATTCATATAGTCATACACATGACTATATGAAGCATATAGTGCTTACTGGTACTGATACATTCTGAAAAACATGTTATCTAATGGGTTATGTACAAATCATAAGATTATAAAACTAGGACATGAGTGGTATCATTAGACAACATAATCTTATGGAACCATCGTGTATATGCATTGGTCATTGATGGAAGCATCATTAAGTACCACATAACTGTATGGATAAAGTGTAGCATACTGCTCCTATGCTGAACAAAAGTCAGAGGATTAAATCAAGCACAAGAGAGAATTATGAAATCAAGAGAAGCAGTAAACATTTAATTATATTTGATTACTAGTAGTCCAGCATTGCAGTTTCACAGTACATTATTATTTTTCATAAGTAGGAGTCTAATGATAATATTGTACTAAGTTCATAATCTAGTGATTGTAATTATCATTAATCACATGTGCACTGTGTATCATTGTGCTATAGGCATTGCAGTAAACTTGTTTACAGTGACACCATTACAGATGCCGAAATGTTTTTTGTTATGGCATTAAAATTGTTACAGTATTGCAGATAATAGAATTTTCCACTGTATTATGATTTTATGGGATTACCATAGAATATATGATGTTATAGATCAAAATGAGGGTTCACAATTATTAACATTTCTATGCATGCTAGTATTTATATTCACATTTTGTATTCCTGTTACTTATATTGGAGTAGGACTTGGGTGGGGCATACAGTCAGACTCCAGACTGCTTCCTGCATCTCACCAGATCTGTGAGGATGTGTGAGTGGCTTGCCATTGGCTCCATCTTGCTGCCAAGTCATTCTGGTTCATTCTCAGCCCCACAGGAGAAAAGATCCGAAGCAAAGTTGAGCTGACTCGATACTTGGGCCCTGCATGTGATCTTACCCTGTTTGACTTCAGACAAGGCGTCTTATGCCATCCCATTCCCAAGGTACTTGACAATGTTGGTGCCCATGTTAGGGCAATTATGTCATATGACACCTAGGCATTAATCTACATGCTTCTTGTCTTCATCCTCAGACCCATCCCTTGGCTGTCCCCAGCAAGAAGAAAAAGAAGCCTTCTAAACCAGCCAAGGCTAAGAAACATCAGGTTGGACCACAGAGAAGTGAGGTCAGGAAAGAAACTCCACGGAAGGAAAATAAGACTGCTACTGCCACCACTCCAGCTTCATTACTTGTGTCTGAACCTGCACCTACACCTGCACATGCACCTGCATCTGCACCGGCGTGAGTTTTGGCTTAACATGAGTCAGGTGGGCATGGCTTGGGATTGGAGGTGCTTACTCCTGCTCTTTCCACTTTAGGTTCTGTGAGAATTGTGGAATCCGCTTGCCATGCGATGGTATCAAAAGGCAGAGACTCAGGACATTGTGCAAAGACTGCCGAGGTAAAGGGAATTAGACAGGCCATACTGTAGACCAGTGCTGGGCTAGGCTGGAGTTATACATTAGTGATGTTTGGCACGTCTGGAATCAGCCTGTGAGCCCCACTCTGTTGCTGTAGGTAAAACTGTAGAAGTCAGGGTTAATGTAGTAGCTGAAGCCACATGTCTGAAGCCTGGTTTCCATTTTTCTCCCTTCTTCCACTAGCACAGAGAGTTGCCTTCAACCGAGAGCAGAGAAAGTTTAAGGTAAGAACACTATTGTGTAGTCCACAGGGGAGCACGGGAGGGGTAGGGCTGACAGAGTGTTTAGGACTGATATGCTGGGTTTTTGTTTTTTTTTTTTTACATAGGGACCTGGCTGTTGGTTTGTTTGTAGATCCAGTAATGGGAATGAATGTGTTGTCAGTTGACACAAGGACGCATTTAACAACACTTGTAGGAGACACTGTAGTGGCCTTGGTAGTGGCAAGCTAGTCAGTAGTTTATCATCTATGGCAAGGAGGCTGATGGGAGACTTGCATAGTAGGTATGCAAGCAGGGGTCTTGGAGCAAGACTTTTAACCTTCCCCGTCTGTTTCTGACAGCGATTTGGCTGTGGGGAGTGCACAGCTTGTCTGGTGAAAGAGGACTGCGGGGTATGCTCCACCTGTTGCCTGCAGCTGCCCCACGATGTGGCCTCAGGGCTTTTCTGCAAGTGTGAGCAGAGACGCTGCCTGCGAATTGTGGAGAAGGTGAGTCCAATCACAAGGGGTGGGCCCAGGTTCACCTCAGTCCCTGGCCTTCTTAGCCCCAACTCCAGATGTCACACCTCCGGCCTCCCCACAGAGCCAAGGGTGTGGTGTGTGTCGGGGTTGTCAGACCCAAGAGGACTGTGGCCATTGCCGCATCTGCCTTCGCTCTCCCCGCCCTGGTCTCAAACGCCAGTGGAGGTGTTTGCAGCGGCGCTGTTTTTGGGTGAGTCAGGCTGAAGGGACTGGTGATGGTAGAGCCAAGGCTGGACCAGAGCTCATTCTGCTGTTAAACTCGCCACCACCACTGCTGTTGCTTCCTCCCAGTCTGGCTTTTCCTGCCTCATGTCTTATTTTCTTTTCTATCCCATGCTCACCTCTTTGGTTCTGCCTACCTACTTTTCTCTGCTAGCACGTTGCTCATCGCTTCCGAGGCCACCCTCAAGGATGTCACCAGTGCCCTCCCCACGTTGTGGCTTCCCCCACTGTGAGTGCCTGACTTGCACACTCTGCCTGACCACTCTGCATGCTTTGTGCGATCCCTGCGTCCAGTGTCTACCTGGTGCCACCAAGCCTTAACTGTTGTTTTGGCTTCCAGGGTAAACGTGATTATAGTAAGAGAGGCTCGAAGGCTGCTTCTCAGCATCGCTCCCAAGCCCCGCAACTTCTTCCACATCCTGCATCACAGCACCCAGAGCCCACAGAGCTGGTAATGCCCTGGTGGGGAGGGGGAAGGCACAACCCTAAACTTACTCAGAACTTGCCCTGACCCCAGCATATTTGCCTCTGCAGCACATCAGCGACGTAGCCCCCACATCACCTGCTGAGTTCATCTATTACTGTGTAGACGAGGACGAGCTAGTGAGTGGCCCTACTTTCCCTGGATAAGCCTAGACTCTCCTGCTGCTTCTTTAACCCCAAGGAAGCAGATGCCGTAATGGAACTAGTAGGGGTAATAGTGAGTACCAGAGTGGGATAATCGATTACTGGGGAAGGAATTAGGAATTAGAAGCACAGTGGCAGTGCTTCCTGTCAGACAGTGGCTGGTGCAGCACAAGCAGGCTGAATGATGACCCTCACAAGAGTGCAGAGAAACACTTGGATAGAGTATGTCCCATAGCTGGCATAGGAATGAGAACTTATGGAAAGTCAGCAAGAGTCCTGATGGAAGTGAGGTCTGGAGATACTGTCTCGATACCAGATGCTGTAATGCATTGCACAGCGATGGAGTAGCCCCAGTCCTCATGGTCTTGGAGGCCAGCTGGCACAGTGATTGTAGCATTTTGAAGTCGCAGATGCTGAGAAGAGTTAGGCTGAGCCTGGTGTGTAGCTAGCTCCTCCATGAGGGTGTTGAGGATGGCCTTTAGTGACAGCACCATCGTTCCCTCCACCCCAGCAGCCCTACATGAACCAGCGGCAGAACCGCAAGTGTGGGGCCTGTGCAGCCTGCCTACGGCGGATGGACTGTGGCCACTGCGACTTCTGCTGGGACAAGCCCAAATTCGGGGGCAGCAACCAGAAGCGCCAGAAGTGTCGTTGGCGCCAGTGCCTGCAGTTTGCCATGGTGGGTGGGGCAGGAGGGGTTAGGTGCATGGGCTAGGCTGGACCTGACCCACCTCCCAGTGCTTGAGAGTGGTGGGCAGGCCTGGTAGATGGGTGGGTGTTCTAGTAACTCAAGTTGAGGATCAGCAGATACTGTGTTGGGGTAAATAAGCCCAGCTGGTAGTGCCGTTGCTTACAGGAGATTGAGTAGCAGGCTCCGTGGTGAGAGCTCAGGAAAGTAGTAGACTCTCCTGGGCCTGATGGGAAGTTAGCAGGCTCACTGTAGGGCAAGGTGGGCATGGATGCTCAGGTGGCACCAGCTGACCACAGCACCCAATCTTTTTCTCACAGAAGCGATTGCTGCCCATTCCTGGGTCAGGGTCTGAGGAGGGAGCAGGATTGCCTCCACAGCCTCATCGAAAGAGGCCTGCTTCTGCTCGACAGCTCCAACCGAGTGCTCCCTTAAAGGCCCCTTTGGCTGTGGTCACAACCCCACCAGGCCCTGTCCAAGTTTCAAGAAAGCAGCAAGCAGGTAGAGGCTCTATACTGCCCCAGCCTGACACAGACCTTGTGGTTTTACAGGAGGGTACCAGCAGTCTCATGCAGGTGCCTGGCACTGCTGCTCCTTTCACAGAAGCCCCAGTACAGGTAAGGCTCTCATCCTGCTCTTTCCAGCTCCACCCAGCCCTGTGCCATGGAGCTGAGACCAAGTCTGCTGCCATCCTCCCTTATGCAGGAGGCCCAGTGCTCTGCCCCGAGTTGGGTTGTGGCCTTACCCCAGGTGAAGCAAGAGAAGGCAGATGCCCCACAGGAGTGGACAGCAGTCACCACCATCCTGACTTCTTCCACGTTGCAGTCTGGCTTCCCTAGCAAGGTTAGGGCAATAATGATGTCCTGTTGGTGCCACACAGGAGGTGTGTTAACAAGAGATAGTAAGCCAGGGTAGTGTACTGTGATATAGTGATAGGTGTGCTGTTTATGACCATTCTGTTGAATTAGCCAGCATATCCAGCAGACGCCTTATTCTCCATAGGCAGCTAATTTTGCCCAGTTCACAGGTGACTGGAGATGGTTCAGGAATGGGAATGGTTCAAAGGTAGGGAGGTGCATTTCTTATTGATAAAAGCAAGGTCTGTCTACGTAATGGGCTAGCTGATAGAAAAAACTTGCCTCAGGCCATTCCTGTCCTAATTGCTGCCCTTCCTCATTCTAGGCAGTAGACCCAGACCTTCCACTTGTGAAACAAGAGCCCCCTGGCCCTGAGGAGCTTAGAGAAGAGAACAAAGAAGATTATGTCTCTGAAGCAACCCCAGCAGAGGAGATAGGAGGAGTTGGCACGCCAGTGGTCAGTGCCGGGGATGCGCCAACCCTATCCTGACTTTGCCTTGTCTCCTCCCACTATACTGACCCATGATGTTAATTCTTCCTCAGATCACAGAGATTTTCAGCCTGGGTGGAACCCGCCTTCGGGATGCAGAAGCCTGGTTGCCAAGGTGTGCCCCATACAGTTAGGTGTGGGGATGGTTGGGTACTGGCCAGATATGCCCTGAGTTTTGAATCTAGGGTTAGCAATTTGATTTGGTGCAGAGGAACAGAACGTGTGCCACCATTACACTGTACAGCCAGGGAGGGAGGAGGGGAGGGAGGGAGTGTGTGTGTCTGTGTGTGTGTGTGTGCACATGCGAGTGCTCTCTTTGGGGAAGGAACAGGACTGCTGCTCCATGATGAGATTTTAAAGAAAACAGATAAAGTGAGGCTGGTTCCAACCTCCCTAAGAAAAGCCTTGAAGGGTTGGACTTGTCCTACATTCTTACTCAGATCACTGTTTGTGCTCAGAAGGCCTTTGGAGACCCTAAGAGCCCATTACTGGGTGCGCTGTCCCTTATGATGGGAAGAGTCTATATCACACAGATGACACTGACTTGCCCAAGCAGTGTGGCTGTGCGAGCTAAGTCTGTAGTTAGCTCTGTGATCTCAAGTGTATCCCCCACTTCCCTGAGCAGCCTTTGTGGGTTGACTGGGCTGTGCCTCTCCAACCTCTGCTGTTGGGTTTCAGATACTGTGTAGACCTGCCCTAGTGAGTGTAGTAACAGAAGTGAGGAGAGCTGCCATTGTGCCGGTGGGAGGAGGACACCCCACATTAGCACAAGGTTAGAACAAGGAGTGGACCAAGCACCTGGATCCCTTTGTTCCCACATGTAGTTGTAACAGCGCGAATCCTTGGTAGTGTACCTTGTAGACAGCAGGTGGAGATGACTGAGAGCCTGCCTTGTGGAGAGCAGTTGGGGACTCCACTGGTAACTACACTGAAGCCTATAAGGCCTAACCCTGGGGAGGAGAGACAGGACCCCTGCCCTCAGGGAGCTTAGGATTTTCTGGAAGATGAAACTAGTACTTCTTAACAGACAAGTGCTATACTGTTACATTGCTAGTCTATTGAAGAAAGAAAAGTGACTGTAGGATAAATTAGGAGAAATGGATGGACATACAGAATACGAGAAAATGGTTTTGTGATGCTGTGTTTTGTACATAGCAAACCTCATTCAACAGACAGACCTGCTCCCTCTTCTCTAGGTCCAAGGACCTTAAAAAACCTGAAGCTAAAATGCAGTAGACTGGAGGCTTCTGCTGACTGTAGGACTGAAGGTGATATTTGCAGACCGGCTTTATGAAAAACAGCCCTGATCCTCCAGGGACTGGGCCCTGGCCTGTGGAGCTTGAGTGTGAATCCACCCTAGGAGAAAAGCCTACAAGCACAAAGAGCAGGCCTGCTCAGGCCTTGGAACTTAGAGGAAACAAGCCGGAGAGGAAGAGAAAGAGTAGAAGGCTGGTAGAACATCTGCTCCTTCGAGAACTTCAGTGCGATGAGAAGTTGGATGGTAGGGAGGGTAGCTGAAGCTTCTACAAACAACAACTCACACAAGCCATCTTCAAAGCGTTTGTTGGTGGCTTCTGGATGACCTGGCAGTGTGTCTGAACATTTTCTCAGGGAAATAGCAGTTACAATGCTATGTGAGTAAAGGAGGGAAAGGAACTGCTGTTTGCTGAGCTCTCTGTGGAGCTAAGCAACACTTAACCCTCACAGTAGTCCTTATGAACACACTGATATCATGCACTTTTGCAGGTGGGTAATAGATTCAGAGTGAAGAACTCTACTAGTATCGAACAGCTAGTGTTGGTAGAGTCTAGAAACACACCTAGGCTATAAAAGTTTTGTCCTTTAAGCCGCTAAACTGTTAACTGCAATCTTCTGTGCAATAATGTATATTATAATGACAGTTTTAGTGACTTTGAAAGTAGCAGTGGGTCACTGTGAAAAGTGTAAGATAAGTATCCTTTACACCTTGCCTCTGTTGTGGATTAGGGAGTGCCCAGGCTGTGGGTGGACAGGTCACCTTCTTGTTAGGCCCTGGATGCTGCATAGGTTCCCTCTGTTCCTAACTGTGTTCTTCTCACTGCTGGTTGACAGTTTGCTGGGCTCAGACAGTCTCATTGCAGACAGAGCAGTGCTTGGAACTAAAGCTGTCAGCCTGACCCCTCTTTAGCTGGCAGCTTCTTCTTTCTCATGACCTTTGTGCTTGTTTCCTGCCCTCAGCCCAAAGGTTTGTTAGGAGGCTGAGTCAGTTTATGCACTGAGTCCTGCTTGAGGACCAGTCTTGGCTCAGCCTTACCTCATTTTCCATCCTTAAAATGCCAACAGTGTACAGTTTATTACTTAGCCAGCTTTCCAGGCCAGGACTGAGTACCTTGCCATATGTGTGTCCTATGTGCCCTGTATGTTAGCTTCGTCCCAGCTCTGCTGCCTTAGGTAATGCAGCTATGGATCACTCTCTTTATTTCCAATTCACAAGACAGAGTTCTGCCACCTTGTTCTCTGCCTTTGCCCCGCTTTGCCTAGTTGTGTCCGGGAATCATACTGTTCTTTAACCCCTAGAGTGCACCACTTGTCCCTAGTAGTTCTGGCAGTGGTGTATTAAGGGACATATGCTTGGTTGGCATTTGACTTGTGAATGAAGATTCTGAGTACTGTGTGTGTTTGACTAGAGGACAATCAAAAGATCAGAACCCCTGCAACAGAGGCTGGTGTATGTGTGTTAAGAACGTTTTGGGAGACGTTTTACATTATGTAATTTGTAATTTGCGGAGACGGTTTAGCAGCCTCTAGGACTGTCATTTATATATGATGCTGGGACCTAAAGTATTCAGGACGGAGGAGTCAGGAAGGGTAGGTGGATGGACATATGGGAGCCAATGAACAAGAGTTGGAATTCAAGAAGATGGCCTGCAACCCATGCAGTGTTTCACTGCCTCCAGCTTCAATGATGTTTGTATCCTGCAGAAGAAGCTAGTGTCCTTAGGAGCATCTGGCCTAGAACTATAGAAGCTAAAGGAAGATCCCAGGGGAATTGTAGTGGCTGAAGGCCTGGCTGTAGGACTTGCTGTTTCCCCATAGCAAGGTGAGACAGCAGACTAATGACCGTTTGTATGAACTGCAGCATGCCTGGTGTCCCTGTACCAGCCTCCAAGTGTTAAGACCAGCCTGTTCTGCTTCACCTCTGCTAGCACAGGGTTTCTGTGGTGTTCTTAACTGGAAGTACATGAGGAAGGAGCCCAGGAAACATAGTCTAGTCAAATGACATGGTAGAAAGCCACCTGCCATGATTCAGCTCCCAAGGGCTCAGCATTCACCTGAGGATAACAACAAAACTACATTGCTGAAAATGTAAAACTGAAGACCGTGGATTTCATGATAGTTCCAGCAAGTAAAGAAATCATGCCAAGCTCATCCATCACAGTCTGCTGGTCCCAGCTGCATTTGTGTCATTCATCCAAGTCCTGAGAGCTTGGCCCATAGTTCTCACTGTATATATAATACTGAGATTCAGAAATGCAATTTTATAAAGTGCATCAATATATATTATACATGATAAAAAGATCTCCAGTTTATTATGGTTTTTGATGCTAAAATATAGAATTGAGTATACTGTGGAGAAGCGAGTCCTTTTTTGAGTTTTCTTGAAATAGTATAGAAGTTGGAAACAACTTAATCATTTCTATTTCTAAGGTGTTCTATTGTAAAATTATTTTAAAACAAATTTTCTTGTTTTACTTCTTGTTTTTTATGTTAGTGTTTCTTTGGGGATGTTTGGTGATGGTAACAGTGTTGACTACTGTGAGAAAGCGGGATAGTGGGTGGCTGTTGTGTTATTTCCCTCAGCTTCCATGGGTGCCTGCAGGCTGAGGCACTGCACTTGCTGCTCATCCCACCATTCAGTCTGTAAGGCTCCTCCAGGCCTGGGGTGGTTGAGATGACCGTTAGATAGATTTTAAAGCTGGTGCCAGCTGCCCTGAGGCAGAGCCTCTGCCTGCAAAGACTCCTGGTATATGGAAAAGCTGGTTCCACTCTTCAGAGAGTGGTGAAACCATCTAATCTGAGAGCTAGTGCTACCAGACTCATCAACCGATGGCTCTTTGGTGTGAGCTCAAGATGGGCTTGTGATGTCTGCAAGCAGCTGGCTGCCTCTAAGGGTCAGCTTCCCTAGGCCTTCCCAGACTCAGCAACAAGACCTCTGTGGCGACCCAAGTCTCAGGGGTGAAGGGTGTAAGACATGCAACCCCAATGTCTGGAGTCTTTCACAAACCCTGCTGAAGGGATTTCTTCCCCTCTGTAGAGGGTGTGCTGGGGGTGAGGGAACACCCACCTAAAGGCCACCACTGAGAGCACTCAGATAAAGGAACTGCCTCTCTGGACATGGTCTTGGAATCCAGACAGCCTCTTAATTTTTTTTCTTTTTTGTTTCAGGCTACATAAACTGTTAGCAGTAAATGAAAATGAGTATTTTACTGAGCTGCAGTTGAAAGAAGAAATATTATAGGAGAGAAAAAACAATTATTAAGAGAAGAAAGACTTTCTTTTGTGGCTGAAAAGCTGAACCTGGAATTCAGGAAATGGAATCCAAATCTAGAGATGTACCATATAGAAAATCTGAAGTGGGTGGGGTACAAATAATTAAGCAAACTAATTTGAAGAAAACCAACCTTAAACGTGAATATACGTGAATTGCACTTAGTATCTGTCAGTGACTGGCCTTATTACTACCTCCTCCCCCCAACCTCCCTTCTTGTTTCCCCAACCCCAGCCCACTTTACAGGGGCACCACAGTAGCAATCAATTGGCTCTTAAGCAGTATAACTCCATTTTACTATCACTGGGAACTACAACAAGACCTCTGTGGCGACCCAAGTCTCAAGGGTGAAGGGTATGGTCTCATTCCGTGTATGCCGAAGACCGTCTAGTTTCCTGGACAGTATTGCTAGTTTTACCTGGGATCCTGATTCTCAAGAATTGAGTATCTGGACTTCTGATCCGAAGCTGATTCCTCCAGACTATTGTGCCCAGCCCAGACAACTGCCATGCCAGTGTATCTGATCTGCCCTCTTTCTGTGTTAGCCCAGTGTGAGCCCCATTTTCTGTTCAGTGCAGTAGGAAGATTTTGTTCAGATATTACTGGTTGCATGGCTGGACAAAGCACTTCGGCTTCTTGAGCCTTAATCGACTTCAAACTAAAGCTAATACCTTCAACTCCTTCAACCCTGTAAGAATTTTGTCAACCTCAAAGGTTGTTTCTGGAAATACTTTGCGAATTGTAAAAAAAAAAAAAAGAAAAGAAAAGAAATACAAGTATAAGGTTGCCATGTGATTATTATCGCCATCAAGATTAATTTCGAGGAAGTACAAAACTTAACCTCAAAGGTCCAATAACGTTTCTCATGCTTTTAGGTCTGTTATGTGTGATACTAGTAAATACACCGAGTTGTGTCTTAACTCTTTCAGTTAAAAAGGTTTATTAGGTCCCGTCCCCATCTGTCTTTCTGCTGAGCCTGGGAGGAAGAGAAGGAGATGAAAGGAGGGCTCTTGTGCTGGGCAGTGGATGGGCGGGCTGATGACTGCAGATTGATCTTATGGGCCAGTGACTAGGGACTACTTCTACTTGGCCCGCCCACCTTTACTCTAGCAGCACGCGGGGGCGGGGTGGCGCACCATAGCAACCGGCCTCTGCGTCTGGGAAGTAGACTCCACCGGGCTTTCTTAGTTTCCTCTCGCCACCAACCCAAAGAGACTTGAAGATGTATAGCCAGCGGTTTGGCACTGTTCCAAGGGAGTTTAAGGGCCCCACTCCCAAAGCGGTGATCATAGTAAGTACAAGAGGTTTGTGCAGGGAAACTTAGGACTTTTTTCATCCTGGTGGAGCCCGACCTGGCTGGGTTCCTTGACCTGGGATGCACCTGGGACTCAGTGGGTCTTGAGGAAGACAAGGTTGTTGCTCATCTATCTACCTTTACACCCACACCCTTTCCCCTAATCTCCAGCTACAATCACCACTTGGGACCTTGGTGTTTTTCTTTTTTCTTCAACATTCCTCAAATGAGATCTGACTCCTTGCTATGAGCTGTGGGTGTGGGAGTGTTTTGGAAGGGCACCGGGCCAGGAGGCACTTTCCGGATCTGTACTGCTTATGGTTCAACAGCATGACATTGAATTGGTCGCATAACCCTGGGAAAATAGTCTATGGAAACAGAATTAGGCTTTGAATGCTGTGTGTGATAATAGAATGCTCCTTGTGCTGGCTAAATAACTGGTGTTGAACAAAAGTGCCCCTACAGACTGGAAATTAGCCACGTAGTTGCCTCCCAGGATGGCCTGATAATGGTAGCCCATAAGAAAGTAATTTGATTCATTTTGCTAGCAATCCAGTCACTCCTTTTCCATGCATATGAATCAGTTCCTTTATTTCTGCAGAAACTGGTCTCTACAAGCCAGAAACTCTACCATGTGTAATCAGATGTATTACACATGGAACTCTACTAGATGTATATCCCTAAAGAATATATGGGAGTAAATCCAGGGGCCCTGGGAGTTTCCCCTTCATTAAAAATGCCATCCACGTGCTGCTTATTCCCTAAATAAACTGTTAAAGGGAGATAGTAGGTGTGTTGGCAACTTGAAGAAGAATTAAGAATACAGTTGTATTGTAGTCCACAGTACGTATGCTACATTTCAGTCTGCTTACAGACCTTTTTCTTCTTTAGATCTAAGAACTATAGAATCTGGACCTGGAAAAAGGTAGTCTGGAAGCTGCTATGGGCTGTAAGATCACAAGATGACTTCATGGGGGACAGAAACAGAACACTTTAGGGCCATGTATCTTCATGTAGTGCTCAGGATCCAGGCCATTTGTTGATGACTATTATTTATGTTCGTAACCAACAAGAAATAGGAAAAAGACATACTGCTAAAGCTGAAGCAGACTTACTGAACACTCAGCAAGAGTAGGAGGCAAAAGAAGCCACACATGGTTCTCCTCAGGTGTCTAAGTGTCAGATAACAAACCTTCCTTAGGAGAAAGCAATACAAACAGTGCTGTGAGCAGCCACCAGCATGTTTCTTTTTCTCATTTGACAAATGAGAAACCCTAGACTTGGAGATAAGATAACTTGTTCAACACAGTGATGAATGAATATAGGCCAGAGTCAAACCTGGATGAAGTCATTGTTCTTTAATAAGAACCTGATATGTTGCAGTAGCAAAGTACTTCCTTGATCTTCACAAATCCCAGAGTCTCTGTCCATTATTGTAGTTGCTTGCCACATGTGGTTTTTACCTCTGGATATATGATGAAATTGCTTGGAGTCACATATTGAAAAGATTATATTCTGGATATATTAGATTAAAAATATTAACAAAATTAATTTCTTTCACTTAACTAATACAGTTGAACAGTGTGAATTTTGGTCAGTGACAAGCCTGACAAGCCTGTTTCTAGTTTTATTGAGACTTGTTGCTGAGTAAGTTCACCCTTTCTAGTTATTTCTGAACTCTGGCTGGCTGATCAACTCAGCTGTTCCAGCTCAAACTCCTCTCGAAGCTGACTGAATCAATCTGGCTTCTTTAGGCTTTTGAATTGCTCTGCTTAGCTTCCTACTAACTTTGGCAATCTGTTCTAATTTTCTGATTCCTTCTCATTTTCTGACTTATTCTGTCTTCACCTGTGTCTAGCTTGTTCTCTCTCTCTGCAACCTGTCTCTGTGAAACTCTTCAGGTAAAATAGCCTCCTCCTCTTCCTCTCTCACTGGATCGCTTTCTCTTACGTAGCTTCCTTTTCCTGTCTCTCCTTATGAGAGTTGGGCTTATCCTATTCTGTCAAATCTTTCCCTGAGTTGTCACTTTGGCACTCGATTAGACAGCACTTTCAAACTTAGGTGCTTCCTTCTACAAACCAGCTTTACCTTCATTGGAGTTAAAGGTTTGTACTAAGAGTGTAAAGGACTGAGCCACACTACATCTAGAAACAGGTTTCTCCAGTAAACAACACAATCTCAGGGTTCACAGTGTGATCATATATCCTGTAACAGGTAGGTCGAGGCAGATGCGCAGTTAAAGAGAGAGTTTGAAGCCAGCTTGAGAGCTATATGACATCATGTCTCTGTACCACAAGCCCTATAGGGCTCCTAGGTCTGGCTACCACTAGTGTTGTTTCTCACCAATACTTGCCCTTGTTGCTCTTTCTAGTCGAAGTGTACTTGGATCCTGATTCCTGTCCTCACAACTGGTGACAGTTGCATCTAGCTGGCCTGTGTGCTTCCTGTTTTCAACTCACATGTCTACCAGAACCCCGAGTTATTGTTGTGTCTCCTACCCAAGTGACCCTGTTCTACTTCCCTATCACAGAATCTGCACTCATAAAATACCAAGAATGAATAGTAGTTTAATTAAATTACTCTAGACTCAAAATGATTTTGATGTGGATTTGTGTCTTGTGATACACTTCCCGCTCTCAACTTGTGTCTGTCTTCCATTTCATCCTGTTGGCTGCACCTAGGTGCCTCTTTGTGTACACCAAGCCCTGAAAACCCTCCATCAATTTATCTTTGGATACTACCCCATGCCCTGAATGGTTACTACAGATAACCTATGGTTACCAGATACCTCAGTATCTGGTAATTCTGACACAAATATTCTAAATGTAATTCATCAGAATGAATCTACCTTGTGCCTCAAGGACTTGTTACTATGAATCAGCACCAACATGCTACAATGTAACCAAGGATGAAACCCACTGCTGAAAACAGGAAGCTCAAGACTATTGGTTTTGTGGTGGCACCAGGAGGCACAGACACTGAGTCATCAAGAACACCCAGAAACATGTGTCCACTCATTCATAGTGAGAGGCTAATTGTGGGAGGAGTAGGCTCAATGCTAGGAATACAGAAATGATAAAGATACAGTCAATGAGATTTCACTTACTGTGTTGATATATTTTCAAAATGTACATGCATAGTCTTCCAACTGTTATGCCCAGGCCCTGCAGATCACCAGAGACCACCAGGAGTTCAACATGTACACAAAAGCAAAGAGTCTTTGTTCAAGCTCCAGCTAGGACCTCTCCAACCTTTTCAATGCAATGGATGGGTATAAAAGGCCCTGAGTCAGTAAAGCCTTGTCTATTTATTATAGCTTCAGCAGGATGAGAGGCTTTCCAGTTTGACAGTTACCTGACTGGTTAACATTTGAAAGTTAGAGCTTGGTGCATTTCTATTGGCTAATAATGATTTCAAGTTGGTATGAACAATAGCGGCTTGCTTAAGCAATCTATTTTGAGACGTCTGGAATATTAGGTACTTTCCTCCTAAGAGCTGATTGGCTGTTCCTAGTGGTAGGGTGGCTATTGGCTAGAGGAGTTGTGGCAGTTGCTAGGGGTGTCTTGGTTCCTGGAACAAGTTGTTTGTTTGTTTGTTTGTTTGTTTGTTTTTCTCGTAACTGAGTTCATACTAAGGACTAGTTTAACATAAAATGGAGTCTGAATGTAAAATGGAGTTTGTATGTTAGGCTGGGCCCTTCACAACTTTTATTTTTTTGAGTGGCCATTGTGCAAACAATACATTTAAAGAAACTGAAACTGTTGAGGTCTTGGAAGCACTGCACAAACCACTCAGGCAGCAATCTCAGTCAAACAGGGCCGAATTATTGAATGCTCATGCCAAGACTGGTCAATCAGGGAGGCAGCATAGACTCAGGAACTAGACCTCATCCCCGAATGTTTTTCAGGGCCAGTTTATAAAGGCAAAACCATAATGAGCTCAGGTGTAGGTACCGGAAGCACTGCCTGGAGGTCATCTCTGACTCAAGCTATGTTGGCCAGCTAGACAGAACAGTCCTAACTGACCTTTATTCTGATTGGTCCTGAGTGGAGCTTATGGTTGAGGAATTTTTTAAGATTAACAAGCCTCAGAACATACAGAACATAATGGAGTATATGGTCAGCATGACCCTGCTCTGAGTCAAGTTATTTCTTGTCATCAATAACAATATAAAACTGAGATGTCAAATCTTTTAAAATTCAGACTCCATTTTAGAGAACCTGGCCTAAGTTTGAATTGAGATAAACTAACAGGCATTAGTTTCCAAATTGCCCCCAACAAAACCCGAGCCTAGCTCCAGTCTCTAGGCTAATCCCCAACAAAACTAGCATCTCCAGGTTATACCCTCAACAAGACCAGTGTCTCCAGGTTATTTCCCCAACAAACCTGCACCCCCAGGATACAAGCCAACCACTTGCCTAATGACCACCAATGCAGAAGGGAGCAGAAATTAAGTTTATGATACGACTCCCAGCACCAGCCAGTTATGTTAAAGGGCATAGTATCTTTCCAATTAGATGCTTCCACATGTACTCCCTGCTTGCTGCTTACTATAAAGTCTTGCCCCATACACATTAGGGGTTCCCCCCCCTGCAAAACTGTCCTGCATGATGGTGGTGTGTTGGGGGGTGGGTGTGAGCTAACTTGAATAGAATAGAGACCCAGCTGTGAGTTACATCATATTGGCTCCTGTCTGTGTTTTGGGGATCACTAACATTTCCCTGGCAGTACAAAATGACTGGCAAGCATAGAGTAAAGTGGCTACAGCTATACTGGAGAGCAGGCTTCAACAGGTCTGTGAAGGGCCCAGCTTAACATTACAAACTCAATTTTGCTTTCAGATTCCATGTTGTGATTAACTTGCCCTCTGAGTGGACTCAGCTACTGGAAAACCCCCAACTTGTTCTAAGAACCATGTCATCCTGGAAAAAAAATCATAATTCTCCTAGGCAAATACCCACTCCACTCCTGGCAACAACCAAGCAGTTTTTAAGGGGAAAGTACCTAATGTCTTAAAGTAGATTGATAAGCTAGTAACCATTTTTCATACCAAGATGAAATCATTACTAGCCAATAGAAGTGTACCAAGAAAATGTCAACCAATCATATAACTCCCAAGTTGGAAAGTCCCCTACCCTGCTACAGCAACCATGATAAATAGGCAAGGCTTATATCAGCTCAGCCCTTTCCACACCTTCCACAGTTCTGGAGAGATTGGAAGCTCCAAGCTCAAGCTTGAACAAAGACTCTTTGCTTTTGCATTCGAGTTGGACCCCCCAGTAGTCGCTGGTGGTCTGTGGGCGACCTTGAGATCTGAGCATAACAATCTGTCCTTTTGAAACACTTTGGTCATAGCAATCACATCTCTGGTTGATTAAATCATTTCTAGAGTCCTGCCTTTCAAGTTTGTTTGCTTATTTATATTAGTTCTTTGAGTGTCCCCAGTTTCTTTCTTCACTGTTATAGAATGTTTGATCACACTGTGAACCCCAAGAACTGGGTTATTTACCTGAAAAAAAAAAGTTTCTAGCTATGGTGTAGCTCATTTTTAGCACACACCTTTAATCCCTCTGGCTGGAATAAAGACACAGCCTGAGTACACAGCTTTAATCCTAAACAACAAAGGTAAGTTAGTTTGAAAAAAAAAAAAAGACCCACAAGCATTTGAAAGTGACTTCTAATGAAGTAACAAACAAAGTAGTGAATCAGAGAAAGATCTGACAAAACAGGATATGCCCAGCTCTCCTAAGAAGAGAGAGGAAAGGGAAGCTAGTTAAGAGAGCAGTGCAGATAAAGGGGGACAGTTTTGCCAAGACAGTTATAGATACAAGTTGCAGGGAGAGAACAAACCAGACACAGGTAAAGAAAGAAAGAGCCAGAGAATGAGGGGCCAAAAGATTAGCACAGATGGCCAAAGTTAGTATGGGACTAAGCAGAGCAATTCAGTCAGAGGCTGGGAGAGAAGTCAGATTGAATCAGTCAGCCTGGAGAGCAGTTTGAGCCAGAACAGTTAAGCCAAACCAGCCAGCCAGAGTTCAGAAAGAACAAGAAAGAGTGAGTGTAACTTTAATTTTTTCAAACTTTATTTTTAATGATGGTTCTTAAATGCTTTAGCCTTCCTAGTAGCCCACTACCCACCAGAGGGAATGGAAAAGAAAGGATATGGGGTAAGCGGACCTGTTTAGAAAGGTTCTTCGGAGCAACTCCTGTCTATGTTGTCCTGAAATCAGCAGTTCAGTTCACAGGTTAGCAGGAAGCAACAGCTCGATCCACTTGCAAACACTTTACGGATACACCGACAAGCCAGTTCGGTAGAGTCTGGTTAGCAACAGCAGTGACACAACTTAGTAGAGACAGCCAGGCCTCAGCCTTGGTTTGAGTCAGCAAAAGGGACTAACAGGAGAAGGTCTCAGCTGTGCCTCTCTCAGGGGAAGTAAGGATCAGCGAAGTTGCAAGAACCACAAGCATTGTACAGCTAGGTGTACCAGCAAGCCTAGCTCTGACTCCATCACTTTGTCACTCTGTCAAGTCCTATTTATACCCTCTAAACATATCATGTCCTCCATGTGTCTTACCTCAGCATGAGTCTTACCACAGCACATGCATCCAGTCAGCCCAAGTCCCTGGAAGCGACAACAAACTGCAGTACTCCTCCAGAAGTTTTTTTTGTGTGTTTCTCTCTATGGAGTCCTGATAAATGCAGCTCAACTATGCAATGTAAGGCAGACTAAAACATGCATGTCATTAGCAAAGAGTCTTTTGTCACATGTCCTTTCACGTGTTTGCTTTAGCAGAATATCCTCTCTCCTGTCTCTGCTTCGGGGAAATGTTCCTTTATGAGTCTGCCTTAGCTTTTCACCTGTGCCCACTTTAACAAAATATTCCTTCACATATTTGCCTCAGCAAAACACCATCCAACCCAACTTTCCAAAGAACCTTTAAGTTTCCATTTCAGATGAGCTTATTCAGCAGTAAGTCTCAGAAGCTGAAAACATTCTAGGCATAAATAAAATCGTATGGAGGCTAGAAGCTTTCAGGACTAAGCCTAGATTAGTAGACAGAGGCAGTAAACCTTGGAGATGATAGTTACTTCTGGCAAATAGATGTTATATTAAGAATTCACTCCAACTTTTTCCCATATCCACTCCTCATTCCTTATGTACCCAACTTGTATCGTCTTTCTTTTTTAGCCCTTATAGACCAATTTGTGCTGTCACAATATTCTTGGATGTATAGTCTTCCTCTGAGTGTTGTCAGCTTATCAGGGGATATACTCTTAGAGAAAACCCTCTTTTTCTCCCAGGAGCTTACAGTTGTCGACATTTTTTCCCTTGCAGCTAGTGATGGGAATGTGTGCCCCCCTCCCCTCTCCAGTCTGTCTTGGGCTTGCACAGGCTGTGTGCATGCTGTTGCAATCACTCTGAGCTCATCTGTGTAGTTATCCTCTTGTGCCCAGATGTTTTCTTGTCATCCACTACCTCTTTCTGTTCTCTGAGCCTTGAAAGTAGAGGGTGGGACACAGGGTACAGTATATGATTCCTTTTGGGTCTCTTATTCTTAGTGAGACACAACTTGCCATGTTATACCCGGGCCACCTGTACTCCAACTGGCTGGCCCTCATGGCTGTGTCCTCACAATCCATCTACCTCATGGTGTCTTCCTTTTTTTTCTTCCTCTCCCTTCTTCTCTCCTCATGATCTCTGCCTCAGACTCCAAGTCCAGGAACTGAAGCCCTGCCCACTTCTCTTTTACCCAGATACAGGCTGTAGGCACAATAACTTTGGCCAGTTGTTGTAAGTGTCTATATTAATCTCTATTTACTGCAAATAGAAGCTTCTGATGAGGTTTGAGTGATGTATTGACCTGGTAGGAATATGCAGAAAGGGATTCAAAAAGGTGTTTAAAATTTAACTTTAATAATTATATCTACTTTTAGTCAAAGGCCCTTTTTAAAAAAATAGATGATCTAAAACTCAAGATTTGACTTATTTTCTTTTATAATAGTGCAAAATGTAAAAGTAACTTTTATTTCCCTAATGTAATTGTCATCTCAGAGGCTTAATAAGCTCACCCTTCCTAGTTCTTTTTGAACTCTGGTTGGCTGGTTCAACTCAGCTGCTCTGGCTCAAACGCCTCTCCAAACTGATTCAATATGGCTCTGCTTGGCCTCAAACTAATGCTGGCAATCTGTTTTAATCTTCTGGCTCCTTCTTATTGTCTGGCTTTAACTGCCTCTGCTGACCTACACTGAACTGCAACTCCAGTGCACTGCAGTCACTGCACTGACACTCAGCTGACTGACTCACTGAGCTGCTCTCTCACTGAGCCTTACTTTCCAGTGCTGTTCTCACAAGAGCCCGGCATATCCTATCTCTGATTCATTATGTCAAATCTTTCTCTGATTCATCACTTTGACTACCTGTCCATTAGAAGTCATTTTCAAACATCCTTGCTACCTTCTAGAAACTAATTTTACCTTAAAGGTGAGTACTAAGGATGTGTCTGTATTCCAGTTAGAGGGATTAAAGGTGTGTGAAGTGTTTATATTCCAGCTGGATCACACAGGCCTGGATCTTTGTATATGATCTCCTGCCACAGCAGCTAGTTTGCTTGATTAATAGTTCTCTACAGAAAAATTGACAAGCATCTGTAGGTTGTACTTTAAAATGGAAATTTGGAGTTTTTCCTGGACTCACAATGTACAGAAAGGTTACTCTTAAAGGCTTGGGCAGGACATTGAAATGAAGTTTATGCCAGGCTCAGGAGAGATCATGAGTAGCATGAGTAATGTAGCTGAATAACAGATATTCTACAGTATCTCTTATGTTTGGTAGATTATGTGTACTAAACACATTTTTACTAACAGTATCTCCTGTTAATGCTAGGTTAATCCCATCAAAACCCAAAGACTTTCTGTATTTGAGAGTGATTTGATGACTATCAAACTCAGAGACTCAAACAAGTTAGTCCTCATATACTTAAGTTGGTTTTGGCTGTAACTGCAGAGTGGATATGTGTACACACACACACACACACACACACACACACACATATATGCACATACAATTTTTTTCTATAGATGGTCAGGCTCTTAATTTTTACTTATTGTAAATGGCAACTGTTCTTTATTTTCAGAGAGCCAAGCCTCCCAAGGCTCAGAGGGCTGAGCAACATCTAAAAAGGATCCAGCGCAGCTACCACAAGTACCACACTACTTTGGCTTCCATCAAATCAAATGAGCAGTACCGCCTGAGATGCGACTGGATCCAGCACAGCGACCGCAGGTCCTTCGGCAGTCTCGTGCAAGCAAGAGTCAAGGATGCCATGCAAGGCTTTGTCATCAATACCGAAGAGAGACGAAATAAGTAAGACTCACAAACCTGGTAACCTAGGAACTGAAGCACTCATTTTGTATTCCTGTTGGCTACAAGCAATCAACCTCAGGGCCTTCCCTATGTTAGGCGAGTTCTCTAACATTTTTTGATGTCCTGAGCTCACAAAACCACAATGGTTAATATTGTGCATTAAAAAAAAAGTCAAATAAAGATCACGGCTCAGTTTTTCATATTCTTATTTTTTGGAGAACCACAGTGATGTTTAAAAAAAAACACTATTTATTGAAGGGAGGGAATATCATTGTGTGTGTGGAGGTCAGAGGCCAATTTTGGAAGTTGTTTCTCCCCTTCTACTGTGTGGTTCCCAGGATCAAACTTAGGCCACCAGACTATTTTTCTATTCTCTCAGAGTGGGTTCTGAGGGATGAAGTCTGTGCCTGCAAGGGAAGCTCTTTACTGACTTGTTTCCTCAACCTCAAAGTGAGTGGCCTTTCATTTCTTAAAACATGATTAGATACTAATTCAGAAATTCAGTAGAACAAAGCTCAGTCAGAACGATAATTTTGATTAATTAATTACTTAATTGGTTTGCTTGTTTGTTTGTTTGTTTCAGGCTACGTGACCTTTTGGCATCAGAAGAAAATGAGTATTTTTCTGAAATGCAATTGAAAGGAGAAACCATTGAAGAGAAAAAAGAAAAAATGAGAGAGAGAACCAAGTTATTAAGAGAGAAGAAAGAAAAGGAGAGGCAGGAGTTTGTAGCTGAAAAGTTAGACCAGCAGTTCAGGTAATAATTTGGAAGAGGATACAAGCAGCAGGTGAACCTGGGCTTGTTATATAGAATATTACAGAGAGAACAACAAAACAGCTGGGGTTAGCCCTGGAAGGGAAGCAGACACACCATTCCCTTCAGGAATGGTAATTATTAGGAGAGAGAGCCTCGAGGTCATGACGGATCCTTCAGGTGGAAGGGAGAACATTAGGCAGAAAACGGTACAGTGTGTAGGAGTACAAATAGGGCCTTAAATGGGATGGGGGAGAGGAAGGAGAGAGAGGAGGGGGAGAGGAAGGAGAGGGAAAGAGCCCCCATGACCTTGGAGCACCCAGGATAGGTGGGAGTTGGACTTCAGAGAAAGTCCCCAGAACAACCTAATGAACAGGGGAAACATGAGACTTTCCTAACTTTTGGGAGGCTGGTGGATGCTTTGCCTTAGCAATTTAGTTTGACAAAGGGCACAGAAGAGCCAGGATAAACTAAGAGCTGTCAGGCATACAGATTGCCTTTGAATTTTCTGTGCACAGGAGGTAGCTTCAGGGAGCACAGCTTGGTCTCTTCAGGCAGTGGAATCTGGCCTCTTTAAGGATGACCACTGTCTTAAATGGACAATCCTGCATTCTAACTGGCATATTAAAAATGATTCAGAAATGCCAACTTACAATAAACTATAGCCTTTGAATGTATATTCAGGAACTATCCTTTAAATCTTGGAAATCACATCATAGGTCACTTAAAACACAGGGGCTCAGTTTGTCTTAAAATCCTGCTGTGGTACTTCTGTGCTTGCCTCCTAAGCATGGAAAAGCCAATTGTCAAATAAGATACTACTTATCAACTTGAGCACTCTTGTTGGAGACAAGTTCTTTGAACCCCCATCCCACAAAGTGTTTAGTAAAATTGGTCTGTCCCCTGTTGCTGCCATTTTCCCATCTGCCAAGTATGTGGTGGGTCCCTGTTTGTTATTATCACTGGTTCCAGGATCTTTTCTGGTCACCTGGACTTCTGATCCACTTCCTGACACAGACTACAAAGACCCATCATTTTCCAATCTTATGGACTCTAATGGAAATGGGCGTTAAGAGTTGCTGTCATGGCATTAAAAACTGGGTACTGCTCTTACAGAAGCTCCAAGTTCTGTTTGCAGCACATAGATCCAGCAGCTCACAACCATCTGTAAGACCAGCTCCAGAGGATCTGGTATCCTCTTCTAGACTCCATTGGTACCTGTGCTCATGTGCACAAACCCACAGGTAGACAGAAAACACACACAGACACATACACACACACACACACACACACACACACACACACACTTAAAGAAAATAATAAAAACAAACCTTTAAAATTGTTATTATATCCTCAGGTTGGTTTCCTCATTTTGCTTTCTTTTTTTATTCAAGTCCTTCAACATAGCGATTGTCACTTGATATGAATATCAGTTCTGTATGTCTTTTAATTTTAATATTTCAATCCTCAGAAGAGATGTGAAAAGTTCAGTATTTCCTAGAAGTGTTTAAAACATAGACATTAGCCTTCTTAATTCATTTAATAAATACATTAGTTATTTTATTATTTTATAATTTTATATTTTTGAGCATTTTGTCTGCATAGATAGAAGGGCACCACATGTGTGCCTAGTGCCCAGGAAGGCCTTGGAACTGGAGTTATAGACATCTATGAGCTGCTATGTGGGTGCTGGGATCAATTCAGGGTCTCCTGTGAGAACAGCTTTTAACTGATGAAATGACTCTCCAGCCCAAATGGATAATTTGCGAGATAAGGTCTAACATTGTAATCCAGGCTTGCTTGAAACTCACTGTGTAGTCCAGGCTGGCCCTGAATTCAAGATATTCCGACGCCAGCCTCCCAAGTACTGGAACTGTCATGATTCCTGGCTTTAATAAACATTGAGATTTACGTCAAACTCTCTGGTAGAATCGTAGCTTACCTGACTCGAGAGATGAATATTAGGTTCCCAAGTCGCCGAGTCTTGTTGAGCGGTATTTAGGAATATATGGTGGCCATGTAAGTTTTCACCTAAATGGCACAACACAAAGGGGAATTCAAGAGTTCATTTTCACAACATTTACAGTTCAAGGAGGTCAGAAATTCAAAGGCCAGCAGGTATGAGAAACTAGCAAAATCAGAACAAGATGTAGTTCAGAGAACCATGAAATGTCAACCACTGACAGTGGGGCTACAGAGTTCCCACTAACAATACACACCGTCCCTGATCCTTCCTAGCAGAGGCCAGTAGGAAAGAAAGGGGGTGCCAAGAAGTGGGCACAGGTTGGGGCACAGCTGGTAAGAGTGGATTCAGACCTAGGAACCCAGAGGGAACAGGTTTCTGGCTTAGGTGTGTTAAAAATGAGGCAACTGGCCAGGATGAGTTAATTCTGTTTTTGTTTATTTTTTTCATTTTCCGGATCTCATTATGTAGCACTGGCTGTCCTGGAACTCGGAACGTAGACCAGGCTGACCTCAAACTCAAAGAATTCTGCCTGTCTCTGCCTGCTCAGTGCTGGAGCTAAAGGCATGCACCACCACACCTTAAATTTTTGATCCAAAGTCATACAAGAATCGTCAGAGCAAGGAATCAAAGCTTGTTTTGCCTGAGGGCAGTGCTTGTGTCTGGTGACATCCTTGGGGACCTGCCTCCCTCCCTGCTGTTTCCTCACATTTTTTTTTCTGTCTGGATGGCCTACATCCAGGTTATTTTGGTACTGTGAAGACATGTGCCTAAATACAGCAGTGCCGCATAAAACGCCCCAGGGGTTTACTCCTTTTAAAATCTTCTTTTCAGGGAGCGCTGTGAGGAGCTCCGCACTAAATTGGCTAGCGTCCATGAGAAAAAGGTGGTTGAGGAACGGAACGCACAGGTAGAATTCAACAAGGAGCTGAAGAGGCAAAAGCTGGTGGAAGAGCAGCTGTTCGCCAGGCTTTGGGAGGAAGACAGATTAGCGAAGGAAAGGCGAGAAGCCCAAGACCAGAAGAGACAGAGAGATCTGGTACAAAATACACGCCTGGGGCTGGATGCTCAGGTCACCAGCAACCAGGCACAAAGGGAGGCTGCGCGACGGATGAAGGAAGAGGAAGCCCGCTTCCTGGTGAGCCTTTTCAAACGCCCTGCAGCGGCGGCCTCTGTAGGTGTAGCAGTTTCCCCGCTTATTAATATAGTTTGCTTGGAGTATGGGGTTAGTCTATTAAGCACATTTCCGTGTTTGAAGTCTCACTGCTGCTTAATAACAGATGCACACATGTGCATAGAAGCATACAGCCCAGAAGCCTGAGCAAGCAGGTTGAGCATGACAGTGAATGTTTAGCACTGGGATTCAAGATCATTTCCTTTTACACTTTTTTGAGAGATCGATTTTGGACTACACACCCACTTAATACTTACTTTACAACCACACATAGCTGAGCCTTCTTGTCAGCCCTATGGCCAGCCTTAAAAGCATCGTCCTAACAGGTACAATTCTAATCTTGTGGTGCTGTACACTTAGGCATTCACTGATATACTCTTGTGTCTTGGATTTCTTCAAAGGACTTAGAGTGATTGTAGGTCTAGACAAAACAAGAACAGACTTTAGTTGAAGGCTGCTAAACCCTGTTAAGGATATAAGGGGGTTCAGATCATTTTTTTTTTCTACAAAGCCTTAGTGCTGACTCAGCTGTATTAAAAAGCTAGCTCCACTTCTATAGCTCCTCGAAACGGAGTTGTGTGTATGTATTTCCAAGAAGTCCCTTAGGCTCATCCCTTACTTCGAAAGCGTGGCCTCACTTGCTTTGCTTAACTATGCTGATTCGTCTTCATTACTCTTCCTTAGGAGCAAAACAAAGCACAGGTTAAGCGAGAGGACGAACAAGAAAAGCTCCAGAAGCAGAAGACAAGACAGGAAACGAGGAACAGTTTGAAAAAAGCCGTGCAAGAGAAGATGGACTCTATGCAGCAGGAGTACAGACAGGACCTGGACTTGAACATGAAGCTCGTGGGAAGGGCCCTTCAAGACTTACAAGATGAGGCAGACAAGAAGAAGCAGAAGAGAGTAAGATACTTATTTAGTGCTTGCTAACTGCCAGTAGCATAGTCTGTTGAGTTGTCAGTCTTATCATGGGTTGTTACTTTCAATGTGTTTTATTGTGCAAGGCCCTGAGCTCAGTTTCTAACAATAGGAAGGAAGAGAAGGCCAGAGGAAGAGAGGGAGGGAGGGAGGGAGGGATGGAAGTAGGAAGAGAAGGAGGGAGGGAGGGAGGACAGAGGAAATGAGTCATGAAGGAAGCGAAAATGTTAAAAGATAGCTTTAGTCCCCCAGCAATTCATGAGCACTCTAGCTTCTCCACATTCTCTTTAGCATTTGATTTTGTCACCCCTTTTGCTTTATTACAGTGCATGTTGACTAATACTCACATTGTTTTAATTTGCATATCCCTAATGGGGAATGATGTCAAACAATGTTTTATATGTTCTTCTTTGCCCTCCCTAGAGACTCTTATGTGAAATGTCTCTTTGTTGATATTCAGATCCACCCGTTGTAGGGTGGCAGTTTTCCTGTTGGGAGTGTGCTAACAGCTGCTTTAGGAAACTCTTTGAGACAGTATTTGAACCAACTTACTCGAAAATTTCAAACAGATACAAAAAAAAAAAATCTGAACCCCCTTATATCCTTAACAGGGTTTAGCAGCCTTCAACTAAAGTCTGTTCTTGTTTTGTCTAGACCTACAATCACTCTAAGTCTTTTGAAGAAAATCCAAGACACAAGAGTATATCAGTGAATGTCTAAGTGTACAGCACCACAAGATTAGAATTGTACCTGTTAGGACGATGCTTTTAAGGCTGGCCATAGGGCTGACAAGAAGGCTCAGCAGATAAAGGAGACCACCATCAAGTCTGTTGCTTTGAGTTCTATCCCCAGGTAGAAAGAAAGAGCCAATTCTTGAAAGTTGCTCTTTGATACACACACATGAACCATGATGCATGAGTGTCCACCTGCACACATCACATACTCACATACCAAATAAATGAATTACCACATAATTAAAACAAAGTACTCGTTCTTACTGATGTGTTCCAATAACGTGAATTAAATTCTCCGCTATGTAGGAAGACATGGGAAGAGAACAGAAGATATACAACGATTATCTAATGCAGCGACAAAAGGAAGAAAAAGCCCAGGAGAAAGAACTGGACAGACTACTAGAGGACATAAAGGCAAAGAAGATGGCTGAGAAGGATCGGGAGCTGGCTCTCGAAAAGGAGGCAAGGAAGCAACTCATGAATGAAGTCATGTGTACAAGAAAACTCCAAGTTCAAGAAAAACGTAAGGAACTGGATTATATCTTTCTTCTCTTTTGCTTTTACTTTTTAAAAAGCTAATTATTTCATTAACATTCAATTTGAAGTGATGGGCTTCGCTGTGACATTTGAATACATCTATGCTCTCATTTACCCTCCCCCACATCCACCTGTACCCTCCTCCTCCCCCCCTCCATACTCTTCCTTAGACAACTAAAATATTTAAGGGTGTATCTGTGAAATTCCATGAATGTTGCAAGTACTGAGGCTTCTGCTTTTGCAAATCTTATCTAATTAGAACACAAGACATAAAGGAAGGAGAAACTGCATACCCTAGCAGCTCCTCCCCCACAACTGCGCAGTTTTGGGGGAGGAGTTCTCAAGGTCTAAGAACAGTGTGTTCTTTGGGTGCTGTTTACCTCCATAATGATAAAAGATACGGAATGGTGGGACAGAGATCTGACCTCTTTCTCCTCCCTCTCATCTGCCCCTCTTTTCTTTTTGATGGTGTTTCTCTCCATAACAAGTCCATTTTTAATAGCCTGTGTGATGCTGAACCTCGAGAAATCCTAGGTATCTGTTGAAGTCCATTCACATGTCTCATTCCCTAGAGGCTCTTTCTGTTCCCCCATGCAAAGTGTATCCTCTCTACAAGGCTCTCACTGTCACCTTTTAACATTTCCCTTGCCTGAGGGACCAGAAGGCTCTCCATTCAGAAACCATTCTCAGAGTTTGGGGAGGTCTTCCCCACTTTTCTATCTGCATTCAGACTACATCGGTTCCTTGGAGTTTCATAAAGAAGTTCCAGTTATTCTTCGGAGGGTGAGCTTTAGTTTAAGACTTCTGCAAGTACAGGCGAACTGAGTTACCACTGATATCCTGGATCTCTCTGGACCAGGCTGCCCCATACTACTAAATGACAGATTCTATTAACTCTCTGATAGAACCCAGACGAAACACTGCTCAGACCATGTCTATCTGAAGTTGGTTCTTCCTCCTCCCTCTAGCTGCTTCTGGATGCTGCCCCTAGACTGACACACTCCAAACTGTATGACAGATGCCCATAGAGGGTCTCTCCCCTCTACTCATGCCATATCTTCAAGTTCATATACTCCTTCCTCAAAAGGCAAGACTTTCTCTCCTCCCCCATCACCTGGGAATCAGAGAGTCTGACTATCAGTGTGCACTGTGGATTACTGAAGCCCATAGGAGGCCTCTACTCTACTATATGGATCTCAGCTATTCCCAGGGTTCCCACTATGCTGTTATCTTCCTGTCCTTATGAAAACTAATATTTCATCTAATAAATCTGTTACCCAAAAGGATAATCCACCTTAGTGCCCCTCTTGTTCTCTGAATGCAAAGCCTTTCAGTTAGATGCTCAAAGTATCTCAAGAAGACCATCAATTGTAAAGTGTCAGTATGTCAAGATTAAAACTTTTTATTTTAAATGTAGGTGAGTACATTGTAGTTGTCTTCAGACACACTAGAAGAGGGCATTGGATCCCAGTACAGATGGTTGTGAGCCACCATGTGGTTGCTGGGAATTGAACTCAGGACCTCTGGAAGAGCAGTCAGTGTTGTTAACCACTGAACCATCTCTCCAGCCTCAAGGTTATAACTTCTTAAAGTTTCCCACTCATGACTCCTTTCACCCAGGAAATTGTTAAATGACCCCACATATATGAGTGTATAAAACAGGCACACAGATCCAACATGAACTGATAATATATCATAAGTAAATCTATTTTAAAATATTTTTTGTCATACATATATTTTTACTACTTATTAAAGATATAAGCAAAATGGATATATCTACTTATTTTACATAAAGAATGAAATCTTGGGTGAATATTTACTAATGAAGGGCTAATAGCAGTTTCAATGTTTTTAGAGTTGACTGATGTTTTTAATTTTTAATCATCAAGATTATGTGAGAAGGCCACTTCACATAGACATAGTTCCAAATGGCAGAATTATGTGGAAGACCATTTCAGAAAGTGTTGGAAATTCTGCCCTAATCCCAGGTGAAAAATCTACTTACTGATCTTTTTAAATGAAACTTGAGTCACCAATTCAAACATCATCAACAATAGTTCATTAACCAATAATCAAACCTTCTAACATAACACAATTCAAAATCCGATACAAAATGAGGAATGTTAGTAAGAAAACATTAAAGCCTTTGTTTCTTGCTATGATCTGTACATTTTAGGGACTAATTCCACTGAGGCAATGAGGGAGGAAGAAGTGATAGACACACACAGAAAAACAGGGGTAAGGTGAGTCCTGCACGCTCATGGAGATGCACCAATAGCATCCTGCCATGAATCGCAGCACATTAATGAGGTGTGTTAGCTAAGCTGAGTAGAGGGACTCTAGGGGAGCATTCTAGGGCATGGTTGATAGTTTATGCACACACTGGTTTTAGCTAGAGGTCAAACATTTCTCAACATGTGCACTTGGGCCAGAGGAGGGCCTGGCAGTTCCCTTGAGTCCGAGGCATTGGGGTCTATGACTTGGCTATGCTCATGGTGACAATTCACACTCACTCGGGACTTTATCTGCTTCTTTCTTAACTGTGCAGCTGTAGCTTGATTTCTAGGTCCTGCAGTAGCTCTGCATACAAAGTCTCTGGAAGTTGACTGAGAAAACAAAAACAAAAGCAAAAAACACCTTAGCCTCTGGCCTGGATTATTCCAGACATTCTGTTCCAAGACTGCAAAAACTGGAAAGCTAGTGAGGTCTTCTTGCCCACTGCATCACACCTCACTCAAAGCTGTTTGTAGGAGCCAGGTCACAAAGTTTGGGTACAGTTCCACTGGCCTTGACAAATCTCAGTTAGTGACCAGTTTTTTTCCTCCTTTGGAGGACAATTCCCTCAGTGTCCTTAAAGCAGCAATATTATTTTGTTGGTAAGCTTGAAAAGAGTAGTATGATTGGTTACCAGCCCCTTGTTAAGGTCCCATACCCAGGAGCATATCAGTGGTTATAGCAACCCCTGGGCTAAAATACATTGCACCTGATCCTGGCATAATTTTATAAACCTGTTTTAGAATAACAGGTAATTCCCTAGGGTAAGGCCAGATTTTTTTTCCCCCCATGGGTATCCAATCAGAAGGAGGCAGGCATTTTCTCTGAGGATATTCTAAATTATATGGTGCCATTGGCTTGTTTGATCTTTAAAGGCTTACAGCCACAGTCTCACCATTGGGTTGGATTCTGCAGATCAGGTCATTCAAACATAGGAAAGCTGTTAAAACCATCCGTGTCTTCACCCAAATCTCTCTTCCCAAATGAATTTTTTTTTCACTAAACGAGTGAGTTTATTTCCCCCAAAATATGGCAGCTTAGACCCAAGGTGCAATTTTGCCACTGATTGGGTGACTGTGTCCTCATGGTCATGTTCCTCAGCATCAGCCACCAATGGGTCAGATGGGTCAGGGCCAGTCTGATTCCCCAAGTTCCCCATGTTTAACACAGGCCAGATTTTTTTTTTTTTTTTTTTTTTTTTACTTTCTATTGACTCAAGGTGAATTTTACATCTCACCCCCCAACCTCACTTAACTCCCCATCCTTCTAAGTCCACCCAGTACCCTTGCAATACCCTCAAAGAAAACAAAACAAAACAAACAAACATAAATCTTGCTGTGGACGCTGTAGGGTATCGAAGTGTGTCCCACAGTGTACCTTTTGCTCAAACAGCTACACTATCAATACTGGGTCCTCATTGGGACTCCTCTCAGATATCCTGTTGTGTCATGGCGATCCTGCAGCTTTGGATCTGTAGGACCTGCCCCTTCATGTGCTCCAACAGTTGATAGATGGAGTAAATTTTGGGGTAGGCCAGATCAAACCCCTGGATCTGGGTCTAGGTGATAACTGAGTTGTTTAGCCTGGCAGCTCTCCTGTGTCCTTGTTACCAGGACTAAGTCTCCAGCACTGCCCCTCTCTCAAGCTGCCTAGGCCAGGGGTGGGCAGCCAGTGAGGATTGGGGCTAGCTCTGTGCAGCCCTCTGACATCAACATGGCCCCAGGCAGCAGCCCAGACCAGGGATGTCTGCATGGCTTTTGGTGGTAACATGGACCACAGACATGGCCCTTGGCAGCAGCGTGGACTGGGACATCACCATAGCCTCAGATGGCAATGCAGGCAGGCTATTCTTCACTACCCTCATGTTTCCAGTTCTCCTCTCTTCATTGTGCCCATACTATTCTGAATCTCTTTCTTTCCACCTCTCTACCACAGACTTTTTAAGAATTGTTTTTCCAGGAAAGCCTTAGCTTCACTACCCCAATTTTTTCAATGGACATTCCCTCATTTTTGGCAACTTGGGGGCCCAGCCATAGGGCATGCATAGAATTACAAATTCTTTATTTTTATCTCAAAAGATAAATTCTTACATCTTTCCTTTTTGCAGTAGAACCAGACATTTAAAGTGGGCATCTGTGAGCAAAAGTCAAGATGAATATGGGTTGCTGGTCTGTAGTCATGCCAGCTAATACTTGTCTCTGTCTTCTTCAGTTCCCAGGTTCAGACCTAAGGGTGGTGGAGGTTGGACAATAACCCTGTATTTATACCAAACATAAGACTCATGAGGAAGTAGAGGGTCATGGGGTGGAAGTACCTGGAGCCCAGGAAAACCTTAATGGATCTGTAGTCCTAAGACAGTACATTCAGCATCTTCATCTGTGGTTTCCACTTTCTTGACCTGGTATGATGGATCTATCCTGTCATTCCAGCTACCTTTACAGCTGTAGGAATGCAGGAACCACTTTGTTGAGTTCTTTACAAATTGAAGGTAGCCCCTTTGGCTACCTTTTTGACTCAGACAGTATCACTGGACTCAATCAAGGGGAAATTGGTGGTGGGACTCAGAGGTCGGTTGGGTTTCCCCAACAGTCTGATGAGTAGACTTTTGGAAGACTGGAGGTGCTGTAGTGACTTGATACAGGGATGGTTAGAGAGGTCTGCCAACTGCTGGTCTGAGCCTGGGAAGCAGTGGTGGAGGTCTTTTAAACAAAATCTCATAAGTGGTAAATCCCTCCTTAAATGGGGTTGAGTGGGCCCAAAGCAAAGCCAAAGGAGACCGATCTATCTATCTATCTATCTATCTATCTATCTATCTATCTATCTATC
>NW_021604713.1:449476-485938 GCF_004785775.1 Grammomys surdaster | reverse complement strand
ATCTATCTATCTATCTATCTATCTATCTATCTATCTATCTATCTATCTACCCTTTTCTAGACTCTAATCAGAGTTTTGTTAGAGTTTCTTTTAATGTCCTGTTTATTCTTTTTACCTGCTCAGAACTCTGAGATCTGTGTTCATAATGAAGTTTCCTATCTATTTTTAAAGGTTTTACTGTTAACTGAGGGGTTTTGGCTATGAAAGCTGGGCCATTGTCAGTCCCCATTGATAGGGAAAGGCCAAATCAGGAGGAACTTCGAAGCTACTATTTGAGCAGTTTCAGCCCCAGTAGAGAGTGCTTCTACTCATCCAGGAAAAGTATCCCAAAACCTGTCCTCCCATGGCAGGCCAGATCTCAGTGAAGTCAGCTTCCCCCAGCTCATTGGGGCGTTGGCCTTTGGTCATCCGGATCCTTTCCTGGTTAAGGGATTTCTGTTTTGGATTTACTTGTACACAAACCTGGCATCTGGTTGAAACTTCTTATGCTAGGCTGTCCAGTCTAAGTATAATGTCATGATTTGAGCAACTCAGAAAATTTTGTGAACCCCAGATAAATAGCTAAGTGAAAGTTAGCTACCAGAGTCTTGCCAGTTGTTTCTTGGAGAGTGATTTTCCCTCTGGTGTCATCCAAAAACCTGTAGATTTGAGCTGTCTATATTTTCTTTTTGCATCTTCTATTTCTTCTTGGTTGTACCATGGAGTCTCGGGCAACACCCAGTCAGGGAATGTCCTTAGAATAACAATAGACTTCATGGGTCTTAGGGCCATTTGTCAGGTAGCCAGATCAAGCATCCTGGTCATTTCTTGCCTCAGAGCAGTCTTCTTTTTGATATCCTTGAAGTGGAGCAGTGGAGGATAGCAGTTCTTAGGGTCAGCCAAAAAGGTTCTAGAAGGGCAAAGATATGCTGTCCTTTCCCCCAGTGGTGAGAAGCCCTCCTTCATTATTGATCATACCGTGGACACGCACCATAGTAAAAGCATATTGTCTGTTCAGGAATACGGTGGTGGAGTTTCCTTTTCTTCATCTGAGAGCCCGGTCAGATTGATTACTTCTGTTCCTTATTGCAGGTACCTTATTGCAAGATATTTGATCACACCATAAACCCTGAGATTGTGTTCTTTACTAAAAGAACCTGTTTCTAGTTGTGGTGTGACTCAGCCCTTAGCACACACCTTCAATCCCAAACAGTGAAGGTAAAGTTAGTTTGTACAAGAAAGCACCCTTGTTTGAAAGTGATGTCTAATTAAGTGGGCAGACAAAGGGACAAATCAGAGAAAGATTTGACTGAATAGGATATGTCCAACTCTCATGAGAAGAGAGAGGAAAAGGAAGCTACTTAAGAGAGAGCAGTACAGAAAGAGAAAGAGAGAGAGAGAGAGAGAGAGAGAGAGAGAGAGAGAGAGAGAGAGAGGAGCAGTCCAGTGAGAGAGGAGGAGGAGGCTGTTTTACTGGGAGAGTTCCACAGGGACAGGTTGCAGAGAGAACAAGCTAGACACAGGTAAAGATAGAATGAGCCAGAAAATGAGAAGGAATCAGAAGATTAGAGCATATTACTAAATTTAGTATGAGGCCAAGCAGAGTAATTCAGTCAGAGGCCAAAGGAGAGACAGCTTGAATCAATCAATATGGAGAAGAATTTTGAGCCAGAACAGCTGAGTTGACCAGCCAAGCAGAGTTCAGAAAGAGCTAGAAATGGTGAAACTTATTCACCATTATTCAGTAGTAAGTCTCAGAGGCCGAAAACATTTTAGGCCTAGATGAGATTGTATGAAGGCTAGAACCTTCCAGGACTAGGCCTAGGTTAGCAGGGGGAGATAACAGTTACATCAGGTGATTAAAAGTTACTTTTACAGTCCCTGTCTTGGATCCAAATCACTTCAGTTAAAGTAACTACTGCAGCTCCCACACACCTGGTTTCATCTTTCATCTCCTGACAGTCATGTTGATGAGCAGTTGCAGGGTTTTTTTTCTGGCAAGAGGTTAACAGGATTGATGGCAGTGGGTTTCATAGTGTGAATTTAAGGACAGTCTAGGAGTAGGGCCTGGCACTGGGAAACATAGGCATTAGTCAGTATTCTGATATTCCTTAGAGGACGAGTTGGGGGTGCTGTGACTCAGAATTAACTTTTTTTTTGTTAGATCAGGGGTAGCTCATAGGTCAGGTAGGTCATCCTGTGGCCACTGGATAGGGTCCAATCGTTTTGACAGGTATGTCACAGGGAGTTTCCATGGCCCCAAAGTTTTGGTTAAAACCTTTTTAATAATGTCTTTTGTTTCATGGGCAAACAGATGAAAAGGTTTTGAGACATCTGGATGTGCCTCAGCTGGAGCTGAAGTCAGAGCAGTTGTTTTGAACAAAATCCCAATGGTTCGATTTTACCAATCAAGATTCAGTAGCCAGATGCCGGGGTGAAAGCCTGCCTGCCCAAAAAGTCAGAGAAAGCACCTAGCTGACCCTTCTTTTCTGCCCATGTCCCAAAAGGAAGTTCTCCTTTTCCATGCTGTCTCAAACTCAATGTCCCTCCCTTCTACTTCCTGTGGGTCTCTCTATCCATCCTCCTCACTTCCTCTTACTTTCTAATGGATTTTTCCTATTTTCATTCTCTGTCAACTGGTTCCTTCCTCTGCCTCTTGACTTATGATTGACTTTATTTACTCCTCTTTATAATAAACAGAAAACACTTGGATTAAAAGTATGTGCTAGGGCTAAGCCACACCGCAACTAGAAACAGGTTTTTCCAGAAACCAACACAATCTTGGGTGGGGGGGGGCACGGGAGAGGTTCACAGTGTGATCAAATATCCTGCAACACAGACCAGTTTTTAAAGCCTCAAATGTCTTTTGTGTAGTCTCACTCCAGATTTGGGACTCAGTGCCCCTCTCTGTGCTGGTGTATAGAGGCCTTGCTATTCCTGCAAAGTCTAAAATCCAGAGGCAGTGATAGGTAGCCACACCCTGGAACTTTCAAACTTGTCTCTTTGAAGTTGGGACCCAAAGAATGGCAGCAACCAAACTCTTATGCAGGTGCCTTTGTCTCTCTTTAGCTGGTAGCCAAGATAGGTAGCCTCTGATATACAAAGTAGGGCTTTCTTAGTCAACAATCTATAGACCAAGGTCTATAACTTTTGTAGCAGTTCCTTGATGGCGTTTTTATAATTTATCTTCCTGGGAAACTTCTGATGGAAGGGAAGGAGGTGTGCATCCATTGTCTCATTGAGCAGAGTTGGGATATTTCAGATCCTTGGGGAAGTCTGATTCAGGTAGGTTGCCCACTATAACCTCCCTCTGGGTCTGTCCATTTAAAAGCAAAGACAGCTGGACTCAAATGCATCTTTCAGGTCCAATACAGTGTATGTCTGTTTTTCTGGTAGAATCAGACTCATGAGAGTCAGAGGTTCCAGGTTTCTTCACAGGAAGGCAAGGTATATTTATATACCATGGCACCTGTCAGGGCATTGGGCTGCCTGTCTCTCCAAGTCACACAATATGGACTGTAACTCCCCTTTTGTTTCCAGGATTATTGGGACTTGTTTAAACTGAATGTGGGTAATTGAACTAGTTAGTTGAACATTTATAGGGACTTGGTGTTGGGTAAGTACTAGGGGTTGGTTTCTGCCCATACCTGCAGGAATTTTTGTTAATCTGAGAGACAGCCCAACTGTGTCTTATTATCAGAGAAGGTAAAGGTAGCTTTTAGTTTATGCAACAGTCCTTCTCCCCATCACTTCTCTACTGTTGACACCATTTGAGCTACCTCAGCAACTGGGACCTATTTATATCTTTTTTTTAAACTTTTATAACTTTTTTCTAATATCTGGGGCCAACTAAGTGACAAAGAAAATCTTTTCAGCAGCTGTCTTTAATTCTTCTAAGAAAAGACTAAGCGAAATTTGTTTAAAGTCTTCTTGGTCAGTGATAGGTTAGTGATAGGTTATTTTTCCACCATCGGTGAAATGAGCCAAAATAAGCCAGATTATATTATATTAAAGGCAGGTTTATTGGGAAGCTTCTCTTAGGTGGGCAAGTTCACTGGCCCCCAAGGCCTGTGAAGCCACCATGGGGTGAAGACCTCTGCAGAGGGGAGACCCTCACTCAAGTCTCAGAAAGTCGCGGCCACCCAGTAATCTGCTCGAGACACCGTGTACCAGAGCAATTGCGAGATTTATTAGGGCGTGACAGCTAGCTGCCAGTCAATTCGTATGCCCACGCAGGAGCTGAATTGACCCCGACAGCCAGTTTGAGAAGGGTTTTTAAGGGAAAAAACCACAAACCAAGGAATGGGGCGGGGGCTCATGATTGTTAAGGTGGCATAACATAAAAATAGTGGAACATTCCAAAGGAACCCCACCTATGTGAGTCAGGATCAGGTGAAAACTCTCTGTACGCTTATCTTTCTCAAGAATGTGGTCCTGCCCTGTTACTTCGGCCTTGCCCTGTTACTGCGGTTCTCAGCTTGGCTAACTTGCATTCTAGCCAGTTCCCGTAACTAGTCTGTCCACATTCTTAACTTGCTTCATGGCTCGGTTTCTCCATGTCTTTATAAAGAAAGCCTAAAGAATATTTTATATGTCTAAAAAGGATTCTATATACCCAGTATCTATAGTTTTTTACTCTACAGGGGAAAGTAGGGGAAGGAGAGGGAGAGAGGAAGAGAGAAGGTGGTGGCGTGCACAGGAAGAGAGAGAAGAGAAGAGCAAGAAAGAAAGGGATGTGTGCTGAGAAACAGAGAGAGAGAGGGGGGTGGAGACAAAGAGAGAGAGAGAGAGGCAGAGACAGAGAGAGATAGAGAGACAGAGAGATAGAGAGAGAGACAGAGAGACAGAGAGAGAGACAGACAGAGACAGAGAGAGAGAGAGAAGAGGGAGAGAGACCAAAATGTCTGGATTATACAGGGAGGAGCCTTTGGGGAAAGGGCAGCCCGACCCCTGGGCTGGAAAGTTCAGGGTTGGGGGCAGAGCTGGGAGAGCCTGGAGGTCATGTCTGCTTTGGTATGTATAATATACCCGTCAGTCCATTGTCCCAGGTCAGGAAACCAAACATCCCAGCCTTTTGTTGATTATAAATGAATAAGGGATGCTATAATCGTCCCATGACTACTTCTTGCTGACATTGGGGCTCAGTTTATGAATGTGAGCAAAAAGCTGGAATGTTGGCCAAGTCCCAGAAGAGCTGGTTGTTTCACTGCTGTCTAGGTTGTGGGACCATCTTGGGGTAGGAGTGTGTAGGCCCAGTTGAAGCAGTTTGTGAGGCTGGGCCAGAGCACCTGTCAGTAACTGTGCTGGAGCTTTCCTGGCTCATTTTAGTGGCAGAGAAATAACCTATCAGTCAGTGTTGGATAGAAGGGAAATTCCATTTTAGCCAGTCTGCACTGTCCAACAGCAATCACCCCACCTGCCCCAGAGACAGTTTTTATACTTTTTTCAGAGATAGGTAGGTTTTGAGTTTTCCAATTATACGGATCACTAATTGGAAAGACATTAAGTCATGAAAGAGAAAGGAGTGGAACTTCCTTTTCCCCTTCATTATGTGGATGCTTACAGTAGGTGGAGGAGCACAGGGAAAAACACCTGGGAAACTATTTATTTCTCCTTCCTGTGTACATCCTGCTTAGATGCCAGGGTGCCCTGGTTAAGAAAGCCCACCTGCTCAGCCCACCTGAACCTTGAGGAGGAACTAAACTACTAAACATCTGAGCACCCTGGGGAGTAGGACAGCTGGAATATTTTGTTTTGTCTTTGTCTTTTGAATTTGTTGTCATTGTTGTTGTTTCTTGTTTTCTGTATTTCTCTGGGCAACCTGGCAAAGCCAAAAGGATGCAGGTCCCCAACAGAAGAGGGCATAGGTCTTAAGCCAGGGAAGGAGTGAGTGTCTCACATCAGAGAAAGACACTGGTTACTACAGGAAACAGAACTGACAGGAACACAGCGTGGAAACTTGTGAATACATGGAAACATATGTGTGGGATGTGTCCATGTGCTCTGGGTCTTCTCCCCTGTTGTCTGAGAAATGTTAATTAGTCTCTCTCTCTCTTCCGGGGGCCTTTCCTGAGCTGAGCAGGAATGTTAGTTAGCCTCTCCATCCCTGTGTTGACCCCTTCATTCCCCTTTTCTCTTTGTGTAGCTAGCCAGCAGCCACGAGTCAATCGGGTTCACCTGAAAAGAGGGCTGGGAACAAAAGGAGGACGGAGGGCAAGAAAAGATGATGCCAAGACAAAGTTCTCTGATCAAGGCTCGATGCTTTAATGTTCAACTCTCAATTTAAAGGGAAAGACCCCACCCAAACCCTTCCTAGTTTCAGCCAGGAGAGTTGGGTAGGATAATCCCATGACCTGGTCACAGGTCACAGGTCACAGGTCACAGGTCACAGGTCATGGTTGGAGATGTCTCAAGGCAAGTCCAGGGGCAGTTCTTCTTTGAAGTTCCTGTAGCAGGTTGTACGTGCAGCCAAGGTGGGTGACTCCACCTATGTGTCTATTGTCATGCAGCCAAGATGAGTAGTTCCACCTAGATCCTATTATTTGGCCTGTTGTGGTAAACAAGGTCTCTCAGGCCTGCTCAAGGCCGGGGAAGGGCACATCTTTGTGCATATTTCAATCTTGAAGCTATTGCAGCTCATATCCCTGGTCCTTTGTACCTCTTGATATCTTTGTCTCAGGACCATCAACTGTACTGTACCTATATGATCTTTAATAAAAGCAACTAAGTGATGTAGAATGTAAGGGCCAAAGGTCAGGGGCAGGAACAAAATGATTAGGGGTTTTAACAATGTAGAAATCAAGGTAGTAAACCAAGAGGAGTTAGTTGTTAAACTAGGACTCAAACCATCTTTGGGCTTGCTATCTTTCTCTCTTTCTTTTGGCTAGTCCCTCATGTACCTTTGTCATTAAATCTTTTACTGTCTTTCTCTTACCCTGTGAAAGGTCTCCAATGTGTGTTTTTAAATTTTCTACACCCTTAGGTAGCACAGAAAAAGTAGCTGCCCCCCCCCCATACACTGATGGGCCTACTGCCAGCTTCTCTCATTTTGGGGAGCATACGTATATGGGGGTTTCTCACAAGACACTTTTCAACTTTGGGTGTATGTACCCGAAGCCCCACCCTCTAAGGCTGCTTCTGGGACACGGTTTAGATTCAAAAGTCCCTCGTCCCTGACATTTGGGTAATCCCTGCCACTGTGTCTCTAGGGTGAGGATATCCCAGGAGTCAAGGCCTGCCACTAACTTACAGAGTCAAAGACAAGGTCTGGCCACCAGGCACAAGGCTGACATTCTACCCTAGTGGACCAAGCCACATCTCCAGTGGCTGAAAGTACTTGCCAAGTCACTTTGGTAGGGTTGTGGGGGGTGCTAAGGCTCAGCGAGTGAAGGAAGATACACCATAGCCACCTAATGGTTTCTTTGGTCTTGCAGAACGGCAAGTGATCTTGAGCTTGAGGGGGTTGCTCAGGTGTCTGGCTGCTCTCCAGTCAGCATGAGGTGCTGGTCTGAGTTATGTAAATTCAGGCAGTTACTCCATCTACTTCAGCGGAAGTCACGATGATCAATAGCACCAGGAAAGGCCCTTTCCACTTTCCTTCCTTATGTAGAACCTCTGGGGTACCTGAAGTTATATAGGGTACTAAGTGTAGGCCATAATTCCTAGTGACTGATCTGGAAAGTTTACAGTTGAGCCATAAGATCCTTACCAGCCTGAAAAGTCACTTCTGGGGGGTAGGTCAACAGCTGGGGGTCAAGGGAGTGGGGGTCCCACACAGGAGGGGTGGCATTCTGGACTCAGAATAGGACCAGGACAAGGGGCACTACCAAGCCAGTGCTGGATTCCGAGGGCAATTTAGTTAAGGTCTCTTTTTAGGGTTCTGTTCATTCTCTCTACCTGTCCCCTCTAGGGACAGTACGAACAATGGAGCTTCTAATTTGTCCCCAATATGTCTGCCAATCCCTGACTTACCTTAGAAACAAAAGCAAGACCATTATCTGATCCAGTTATCTCAGGCACTCTAAACCTCAGGAAGATTTCTTTTAACATCTTCTTGGCTATCACGGTAGCTGTTTCCTGCTTGGTGGGGCAAGCCCCAACCCATCCAGAGATAGTATCTACAAATACTAGAGGGTATTTGTAACTATATTTTCTTGGCTTAACTTCTGTAAAATCGGCCTCTCAATATACTCTAGGCTGTTCTCTACTTTTGCCCTGTTTACTTTTGGCTGTATAAGCATTTACTTGCTGGCATATCTTACACTGTTTTACTATCTATCTGGCCCAAAACCTGAGGTCCATTATATATACCTTAGATTCCTTGACTACTTAGATGCGCTTATTTATCAAATGAATCCATCTGTGCATTTGGTCTAGTAAGTCTTTTGCTTACTTTCTGGAGAATATAGTTCTCCCTTCTTGCATGCACCATTGCCCTTTCTTCTCTAGGTCATAGTTGGTAAGGTGGATAGCAATCTGAGTCCTTTTTTCTTCTGTGTGTTTTAAGTGAGGCCATCCCTTAATCTACATTTACCAGCAGGTGTCTCTTGCAGGCCCATAACCAGGATAGGCTCCTGCATAGCCACTTCTCAAGCCACTTGATCTGCCTGGTTATTGCCTCAGGCCACTGAGTCTCTTCCCTTCTGGTGTCCTGGGCAATGAATAATACTCACAGTTGTTGACTTCATCAGAGCATCTAAGAGATCCAAGATTTTCTCTGATGCAAGCTCTCGGTATATAGCCCCATGGATGTGGGCTGTGGAAAAGGTGTGCCACGTGCAATCGTCTCGCCAGCAAGAACACACACGGATACCAGGATCCTTCCGCAGCAAACGTTTATTGTTAATGAAAGGAGGAAGACCCCGGGCCCCGAAAAGGCACTGTTTATATACCCTTGGAGCGGCGTGATCATTTCTGATTGGCTGATTACTCGTTACCCGCCAAAACGCCCCGGGATGGGCTGTGACTTGGCGCGCACTCACTTCCCGCACATGCGCAACAGCTTGTTTATCCGGATGGGCAGCGGATGTCAGCACCATCTTGTAATGGCGATTGGTCTCGCCGCCGGCACTACAGCGGTAGCGGCTTCCTACAGAAAAGGCATACCTGTTATTTGTGTAGATCCCCGGGAAAGGGTATAGATTCAGCCCAGATGACATTTGTGCCATCCACCATAGCAGCACCAGCTTGTTTCTGACCAGCATGGAGAAAACTGGTCCCATCTGTAAAGCAGATTGCTTCGGCTCCCTGCAGGGGTTGGTAGGAGTGGTCTTTCCCCCACCCATGGGTTCTACTTTTGAGCCAGTTAGTTGCGGCCCATCGGACAGAAAGTATATCTGGGCCCCCATCTTGGAGAGTAAGTCTATAAAGGCCATAGTGTGTACTGAAAGAGTGCCTCCATGAGCCCTGTGGGCGACTCATCCAATCCCTGCCCCCTTGAGTCCTGCCAACGGAGTCTGGCAGTAGGCTGTTAGGTGCCCCTTACCACAGTCTGGTCAATCGATGGTGCCCCCATGTCTGAGGGAACATTCCTTCCAGCTTCCTACATTATCTTTTCTCTCTCTTTGGTCCTGAAGAACACTAAAACAGTCTCAAAAAGATTAATCAGCCCCTTGGGGTTATCTGAAAAGGGGGAAGGGTAAATAGGAAGACCACACCAAAGGTTGATAAACCTCTGATGTCTATGTCTGAACTGGATCCAGCTGGAAGTCCAGGACATCTGGAGTTTAAGCAGGTCAGTTCAGCTTACCTTACAAGATTTATTCACCAAGGCTATATATTCTGTAATATACAAATCTCAAAAGAAATCAGCATGTCTTTGATCCAGTAACCAGAAAACCCTTTATATTGACCTTTTTTCCCAGAGGAAAAGTATAACAACAAAACAGAAAATTATATACATTTTGAAAATTATGAGGCGTATTAAAGCAATATATCTCATATCATCTTTATACAACTGATTTATACTTTTATCTATTCAGCTCTCTACCTAGAGCAGCCTTTAGTTGTACACTGCACTCTCTACTCTGGAGTGATAATCTCTTCTATCTTAGTTCCAAACTGAAAGACTCCCGAAGAGAGACTCTCACTCAAGTCTCTGGATGGCGCACACCCAAAGACATACGTACAACCATCTTGCTGTAATCACAGGAGGCAGTTTACTGACAGAGCTCCAGGTCGACATATATCTCACGCAGGAGACAGAGGAGTTGACCCTGAGGCCCAGAAGCTTGGGGTTTATATAGGCAAGGATTGGGGAGAGCGGGAAGTCTTGGTGCACTTACACACGATTGGCTGTTTCATATATTTGAACATCAGCAGATTATGCAAGCAGCTCCAGGGAAAGATCTCATGGGAACAACCCTGGGTTCCTGTTTTCTCAGAACCCAGGGGCCTATGCTTATCTGAGTCAACAAACCATCTGATTAATTTTAGACCACAAGTCTCTGAAACATTTGGTGGGCCCCAAGGGGGGGGGTGTTCAGAGGAGGTTAAGTCAAACATCACAGGAACAGATGGGTAACTCATCATTTACTTGTTCTCAGGGATTTGTCTTTGTGTATCTTTTTTATCTTTTACAGTCAGCCAACACTCAATTGACCTTTGTTTCTCCAGCTCTGCATTCTTTGTGATGGCCTTGGGCTAGCGAATCTTCGATCTTTACTTGTGTTTATGAATCAAGGCTTTCTGTTATATTGTTTTTAAGAAAATTTCCTACATGATTCAGACAAATCTGTTTATAAATTCTTCCTAAAGGCAAATAATCTCTATATTATAAATTCACAGTTAAATCAGTATTTGCCCTGAAAACGGAGGCCTATTCTTTTGCCTCTCTGACTCAGAGCAGCTTGTAACTTCTCACAGTAGAACTGCAAGCAGTTTCTTTGTTTCAGAGTTCCCGCGCTGGAGTCACATGACTCATCCCAGTGTTGCTCACTACTCCATTACTGCTGCCTGCATCCTCACGCTGCCAGGGCTCGCAGAAGTCACCCTTCTCCTCCAACAGGTTCTTAACCACCTGGGCCCATCCCGATCACTGTTTCTCTCCCAGTTACCCCCTTTCATCCTTCCTTCCACAATCCCTCCTCTCATTCCCCGCCTCTTCTCCTCTGAGAGTAGAGCCCACCCCCACCCTCAGGTATCCCCTAACCCTGGTGCATCAAAGTCTCTGCAAGGCTAGGCACTTCTACTGCCACTAAGGCCAGACAAGATAGCCGAGGAAGGGGAACAGATTCTACAGACAGGGAACAGCTTTAGGGATAACCCCTACTCCAACTGTTCCGGACACGCATGAAGACCGAGCTGCACATCTGCTACAGATGAACAGGGAGGCCTAGGTCCAGCCCGTGTATACTCTTTGGTTGGTGGCTCAGTTTCTGAGAGCCCCCAAGGGTCCAGGTTAGTTAACTCAGTTGGTCTCCCTGTGGAGTTCCTATCTCCTTCAGTGTCCTCAATCTTCCCCTAACTCTTTCATAAGAGTGCCCAAGCTCCATCCAATTTTGGCTGTGGGTCTCTGCCCCCATCAGGGTCAGCTGCTGGGTAGAGCCTTTCAGAGGACAGCCTTACTAGGCTCTTGTCTGTAAGCATAACAGCATATCATTAATACTGTCAGGGAGTATTTTTAGTTTACTAAACTGTAAGACCCCCAGAGAGGGGAGACCGTCACTCAAGTCTTGGGAAGGCACGACTCACCCACAACCAAAGAGAGACCAGACTTGTTGCAACAGCACGAAGATGTTTACTCAATTCAGCGCTGGGTCGAGACCTGTGTCCCATGCAAGGGCAGAGGAGTGTCGACCCAGAGGCTTGGGAGGAAGGTGTATTTAAAGGAGAAAACCGCAAACCAGGGAGGTGAAGAGGGAAATCAAAAGGAGTAACAGTAGTAAATCTAAACCCATATCATAAAAATAGTGAAAAGTTTTCAACCTGTTATTCAGTTAGCCATAAACCAAGGTGAGGAGTGGGAAACAGCTTACACACGTCATAAACCAGGGTGGGGAGTAGAAACATCCTGCACACATTTTTCTCAGGAATGTGACCTTAACCTAGCCCACTGTGGTCAGTCATTTCCCGGAGTACCTTGACCAACCTGTATGTGTAGTTCTGCTATTCTTTGTAGTAAGTCAGTTCCTGGAACAGCCTAGCTGACTTGCCTTCTGGCTAGCTCCCTTTTTTTCTTTCTTTAGCTCAGGCCTGTGAATTTACTAGCTTTAATTCAGATGGGGGTCCTGATCTTTTCCTGTAATTTTTGCCTCCTTACACAAACCTTGGGAAGAGAGTGGAGGGGAGGAGTGGATGGGGAAGAGGGGCTGTCTTACCAAGTCCACCTCATGCAGGACTGTGTGGCTAGTAGGTGAGAGCAGGGTTCCAAGGCCAGGAGGGACCATAGGCATTAGGGATGAAGGGAGCATCTTGCCTGGTCCCTGACAAGCAGGTATAGCCAAGATATGTTTTAATCTGATATGAAAAGGCCACTCATAAATTTTTAGAAAATAACGAGAAGCAATTTGTGTGGATCACAGTATGTAAAAAGCTTTTTTTTTTTTTTTTTTTTTTTTTTTTTTTTTTTTTTTGAGATAGGATTTTGCTGTGTTACTTAGGCTGGCCCCAGCTTCCTAGACTCAAATACTCTTCTGACAGCTTTCCAAATACCTGGAACTACGGTGTACAACTATATGCCTAGCTTGTCCTTCTCTCTCCCCTCATTTTAAAAAATATTATTTCATTATGTTCATTTATTTCTTTGTCTGTGAGTGCATGCATGTTGAGAGTTGTCAGTGGGAGACATGCAAGCACATACACACCAGGGCACATGTGGAGGTTAGAGGACAACGTGCTGGAGTCAGTTTTCTTCTTCCTCCATGTTTCCATCCCAGGGACCGAGCTAGCAGCCTCTCTCCTCTGAGCCATCTCAATGGTCCCACTTTTCCATTCTTGATCCAAGATCCTCCCCAGCAATTCTAAAGACAACATGGCTGTAGCACCCAGAAAGCGCTTGTTTGGAAAGATCAAAAAAATCACCTGTCAAGTAATTTCTCTTGCCTTTCTTAGTGCAGCGAAAACTCAGAGAACAAGAAGAACTTGCTCTGCATGAACAGCGCATGAAGGAGAGCCTGAAGGTGCTACACCAGGAAGACATGGAGGACTTTGCCAGGTACCATGTCATTCTCTCTATTATCCTCTGTTACGGAGAAACATATATCTGTAATAGTGAGGAAGATGCATCATTAACCCATACATCACTGCTGCTATTTTATGTCAATGCCACACTGGTCCTTCTAGAACATCAGAGCAAACCATAAGATTTCATACAAAAATAGGCACAAACTGTACTGGTAAAATTCCACTGTCATTGTGGGTCTGAATGTCTACATTGGTTTTTAAGCTAGATGAGCATCTTAAATAACAACATAAAATGTGCAAGAATTAAAAAAAGAATTAAGTAGGGGGCTGGAGAGATGGCTCAGCCTTTAAGAGCACTGACTGTCTTCCAGAAGTCCTGCCTGAGTTCAATTCTCAGCAACCACATGGTAGCTCACAACCATCTGTAATGGAATCTGATGCCCTCTACTGGTGTGTCTGGAGTACAACTCCAGTGTACTCATATACATAAAATAAATAAATAATTCTTTTTTAAAGAAGACTTAGCAAAAAAAATGTTCAAAACAATCTAAGTAATCGAGTAAGCTTTCTATTACTGTAACAAATACCTGAAGCACAGGATTTACAGAGAGTCAAGGGAAGGGGAGTCTGCACTCACCGTGGCCTGCAGAGTAATGATCCACGGGACATAAGAAGACAGAATCAAACTTTGAGACTCTGATTATTTTAGGCACACTTAAGCAAAGTACAGTTTGGTGAAATTTTCCTGGTGATACTTTGCTCCATGTATACAACAAAGCTTAAGACATGACTATATGGAAACTCTTTGTAAAGCACATGTGACATATTCCATAGACATGGGTTCTATAGATCGACTGGGTAAAAGCCCTTAATAAGGGTCTGGGGGAGGATCCAGCAGTCTGAGCCACACAGATAGCACAAAGGCCAGGAGCCTATTAACTGTGTCTACTCCCACTTTTCTGGGCAGAAAAGAGGTCATATGTCTCTCCCTTTGAAGAGACAACCCTGTGTGTTTAACATTCCTGGTTCTCCTAGTTCTTACCTGTGAGCACTCCATGCTTCCTACACAAGGAGAAATGCTTATTTTCTTCCATTTGGGGAGTTATGCCAGGGTTTGCAGACAGCTGTTCTTATTCTGTCTTTACAGTTTTATCTTCTATCATGAAGTCCTTTTTTGTGTTAAAGAGGTTCACAGCTTCAGAGTTTCAGTGCAGATAGCTAATCACCTGATGGCTGGAGTTCAGGAGACAAAAAGAAGGAGGGGCTAAGGTCCCAATATTGCCATCAGGGTCCAGTGATCACAGGACTTCCAAGAAGGTTCTACTTAAAAGTGTCTACTACCAGGCTGGGGTGCTGGGGAGGTGGCTCAGTGGATGAGAAGGTGCTTGCCTCAGAAGCCTGAGGACTGGATCAAACCACAAGAACCCACATAAAAGCTGGCAGCACTTGGACCCAAAAGATAGATGATCTCTAGGGCCAGCTAGCTAGTCACACTCGCCAGATTGGTGAGTTCTGAGTTCAGCAAGTGACCCCGCCTCAATAAATAACATGGAGAGATGGAGAGTAATTGAGGAAGATACCTGTCATATATTAGAGACACCCAGCATACATCAGAGTAGCCTAATAGCTAGATTAGCAGGAATGGCTTACACAGACAGGACTCCTGTGTGTCCTCAAGACTAAAACGCTAACATGTTTTGCTGCTTTTGGAAACACTGCTGTCCTCCTGTGATTATCTTCTCTGGGATCAATGTATTTCCTTATGATTACCCAGTCAGGCTCAGGTGAAAAAGCAGGCCACTGTCTTCTTGCAGCATTTCCTTACTACCTTCCTGGGTGCAGCAGAGGAAGAGGCCCTACCTCTTCTAATTCAGTCATCCTCTCTGCCCTGGGGAGGGGGCCTTTCTGTTCATTCCATGATACTTGGTGCATAGAAATATGTTCTTTTTTTTTTCCTAGAAGAGTGTGATTTTGTACCTTACCCTTTTGGTAGTCTGATAAAAAGTAATACATAGCCTACCCTGTTGACCTCCTCTGACTGTTTCTGCTCTAGAGGCCTGTCTTATTAAAACACACACACAGACACCCACACACACAACCCATGTGTATGTGTGTGTGAGTTTGTCATGGCATGCATGGGAAATCAGAGGACAAACTGTTGGAGTTAGTTTTCATCTTCTACCATATGGGTCCTAGGGGACAAACTCAAGTCATCAGGTTAGGTGGCAAGGTGACTCCTTTACCTGCTAAGTCATCTTGAGAGCCCCTCCTTTCTGCTTTGAAAAGCTTATTGCTGGAGATTTGAAAGGGTCTTCCTAAGTACCCCGTCTTCCCAACCAATGTACACTCAACTGGAAGATGAGAAAAGACTGTCAACTGGAAGCCCTGTAGATCCCTATTGCTACCTGGAAACATTCAAAATTCGTGGTTTAAAACAACTTACTGCCGGGCGGTGGTGGCTCACGCCTTTAATCCCAGCACTTGGGAGGCAGAGGCAGGCGGATCTCTGAGTTCGAGAGTTCGCGGCTAGCCTGGTCTACGGAGTAAGTTCCAGGACAGCCAGGGCTACACACAGAGAAACCCTGTCTCGAAAAAAAAAAAAAAAAAAAAAAACAAAAAACAAAAAACAAAAAACAAAAAAAAAAACAACTTACTTCCTCTTATTCCGCAAGTTGGCAAGGCTCGACTCAGTGGTCCTTGCTTAGGATAGCTCATGTGCTTGAAGTCAGATATGAACTGAGGCTGAATCCACCTGGTGGCTTGGCTGGGTAGACACTGAAGATACCTGCTCATATCACTAGCAATCCGTTGTACTGTGATAGGGGATCTCATGTGTTAACAGCTGGAGCACCTCCCTGACTTGAGGCTTGGAATACTGATAACTCGTGCTGAGAGAGAACATCCTCATAGCAAGTATTCTAAGAAACAGAAATTACCAGGCCTAGGCTAAGTATAGGATCAGCAGAGGACTACCTTTGCTGCATTCCATGGGTCACACTGACATGTATAGGATTTGTGCAGATTCACAGTAATGGAGAAAGAAGTTCTGCCGATGGTTAGAATGACAGTGGCTCTCGAGGCTGAAAGGCATTTCAGAAGGGAGGTAGGATTATGGCCTGTCTTAGAAGAAGGTCTTGGAAGACAGAATCTCCCACAGAGGGATATCTAAACAACTCTTTCTTATAAAAGTTGGTAGCTATTTTAACTGCCACTAATGACTGTCAAACAGTTCAATCAAATTATGACATTACCCATAGATAATATTGACCATACAGGATTACATATTTTACATATATTACATATATGCAATGTATGTATGTATACATATGTATATTTTACTGTTGGGAGTGACCTTGCTTAAACATTAACTGCCTTGTCAGCCATAAGTGCTTAATGGCACAAAGTCTTGGCCTCTGTGGAAAAGTACTAGCCCAGCTGAAAACAAATAGCTATAGATCTGTGGACAGGTGCCTAGCAACCCATTCTGTTCTATTTTTTCTGCTGAATATTTTACCCCAACATCCTGTTCTTGAGAACACCTGCACTGCTCAGAGATAAAGCAACCCTACTCTACCCCCGTTACCCCACATCCTGCTTCTATGAGTATGTAACCTGTGTGTGAACAATAAAAATTTGTCAGCTTGATCAGACCTCTTGACTTGCTGTCCGTTCTTCACATCTCTTGTCCTTCCATTCTCTTCTAGGTAGTCCCCCAGTCCCTGTTCACCATCCTGTGTGCTGGAACATTTTACATATATGTAATATATGTAATTACAAATATTATGTATTTACTTATATTACATATTTTACGTACATTTATACATATATTTTTACACATATGTGTATTCATATATATTACTTTTACATATATTTACATATATGTGTGTATTTACATATATTACATATATGCAATAGGTAATGGATATATTACATATCTTTACCTGCTTGTCACTAATAGAAGAGATAAGTAGAGGTACCTTGCTTTTTCTCAGAGAATCTCTTGAAGCATTATCTAAAAAGCTTTGGTATGTTTTCATTTTGATTTGAGATAAATGTTCCTATGGCCCAGGCTAGCTTCAAACTCAATATGTAGCCCAAGCTGATCTCTAACTCATGGTTCTGCCTTAGCCTTAGTACTGGGATTATAGTGTGTACCACCACACCTGATAAGTTCGAGCTTTTTGTTTATTTGTTTGGTATTTTTCTTTGTTTTCCTTTTTTTTATTACTTTGTTTTGTTTTGAGATAGTTTTGCTATATTGTCCTGGATAGCCTGGAGTTTCAACATAGATAGGTTAACCTCAAACTTGTGGGGATTCTTCTACCTCTGACTTCCAAATATTAGCAATATGGGTGTGTATCCTAATACCTGGCAAAATTCAAAATCTGTAACCTTTATGTGCATATGTGATGTTTATGTGTGCTCATGTTCGAGTGGGGTGTGCACAGGCCATTAAGCACTGGTGGAAGTCAAATCTGCCTTTTAATCTTGTTTGAGACATTATCTTGTTTGTTGCACACATCAGGGAGCCGACTGATGAGCTTCTGGTAGTGTGTGTGTGTTTGTATGTGTGTGTCTCTGTGTGTGTGCATACTGTACAGGCATGTGAGCATGTGCTCATGCCCATGTGACAGTATTCATGTATGCAGAGGCCTACAAATGTTAACTTTTGTTCTTCTGAAGTAACTGTCATCTTCAAGGCTTCTTGTCTCTGTCTGCTAACCTAGGCCTAGTCCTAGAAGCTTCTGGCTCCATATAATCTAATATAGGCATAGAATATTTCCAATTTCTGCGATTTACTGCTGAATAAGCTCACCCTTTCTTGTTCTTTATGAATTCTTTTGGTTGGTTTAACTCAGATGTTCTGGCTTAAACTGCTCTCCAAGCTGAATGATTTAATCTAGCTTCTGACAGTTTCTCACTGAATTTGCTCTGCTTGGCCATAACTAACTCTGGCAATCTGTTCTAATCTTCTGTCTCCTTCTCATTTTCTGGGTCATTCTGTCTTTACCTGTGTCTAGTGTGTTCTCTCTCTAACTCATCTCTGTGAAACTCTCCCAGTAAAACTGCCTCCTCCTCCTTTGTCACTGGACTACTCTCCCTTTCCTCTCTCTTCTCATGAGGATTGGGCATATCCTATTTTGTCAAATCTTTCTCTGATTCATCACTTCGGCTGTCACTCAATTAGACATAATTTTCAAACAAACGTGCTTCCTTCTACAAACTAACCTTACCTTCATTGTTTTGGATTAAAGGTGTGTAGTTAAGAGTATGTCTGCGTTCAGCCAGAAGGATTGAAGGTGTGTGTCAAGGGCTGAGTTACACCACAACTAGAAACAGGTTGTTTTGTTTTGTTTTGTTTTGTTTTAAATAATACAATCTTGGGGTTCATGGTGCAATCAAATATCCTGTAACAGAGGCCAGAGTAGAGTTTGTCCTGTCTCTATCTCTTTCTACTGTATTGCCTCAAGGCAGAGTTTCTCACTGAGCCAGAAGCTAGTTGTTTTGAGTAGGCTGACTACAGGCATGTATGACCACAGCTTTCTGGTGGTTGCTGGAGAACTGAACTCAAGTTCTCCTGCTTGCAGAGACAGTGTAGTCTTCCACCCAGCCACCCCACATCCTGCCTGATTTTTATCAGATATAGGGTCACAATCTTTGCCCCAACAACCTAAGTTTGGCCACTTAGCCTCTACAAGCCAATTTTAAAAAGCCAAATTAATAGTTAAAAGCAAGAAATCAAAAGAGGTTTATTGAATGTGGCCACATTGGAAAAAGGGACAAAGAGATCCGGCAACTCCTTATGTCCTTCATTAGGGATCCTGACATGAGGGTAAGATATCAATAAAGGGCAAGTCTGTAGTGACAATTTTGGAATTTTGGTTTCTTTAAAAACCACAGTAATATTGTAAGAATGTTAATCCCAGGTGTGGTATATGGGGCTGTGGTATATGTGGTATATTGTCCGTAGCAGTTGACTATGATTTGCCTCAAGGTCTAGCAGGGGTGTGATTTTGCCAGCTGTAGATAGTTTCTGTGATGGTTTGACATTTGGACTTCTGGGAGTTTTTCAGAGGATAGATGCTAGTTCCTGGAGAGGAAGTGAGGGTTGTAGTTGTTGATTGGTTGCTGTTGCTTACAGTTGGTCATGGTTTGTTAATTAGTCATGTATGAAGGGAGAAGGAGAAGGAGAAGAAATAATTTGATATCTTGACAGTGAAGCTCAAACTCCCCTCCAGGAATTCAATGTCCCTAATCAGCAAGAAGTAGTCTAATGATAACCTTGCACCCTTTCCCCTCTCTACTTTTGCTGCCAGGATCTACTTTTGCCTTCAGTATATTCAGACACAGAGGTGCACTGTGTGAGGTGGGTTCGCAGGAGTGACTTCACAGGAACTCCATCGACTTGGGTGTTGGGAAGAAATGGCCTTCTCTAAGATTTCAGTGGAGCAGCTCTCTTTACTGAGAGGGAGAGGATAATCTTGGCTATGTAAACCTAGGGAAGTGGGTAAGGGGTTTTCATGGTGAGGGGTTTACATTATTGATTGGTACCGAGATGCTAGGGATGTTTCATTTGCAACAAGAGGAATTCCAAGTGCTTGCTGGTTGTCTCCTTAGAGGAAGTTAAACCCACACTTTGGCAGCCAGGCTACAAGACTATCTCAACCATGGTAGAGGTGGGGTCACAAGACTACATGTAGAGTGGCATGCAGGCTCAGAACAGGGAGTAAGCAATCCATACTGCTACCATTGACTGGGTGAGATTTTAGCAGTTTGGACATGTCTCAACCTCACCCTTGCTCCAGGCCTGGCCCCCCCAGTTGTGTGGCTCACTTGTCATACATATCCCCCCTTTTGTTCTATAAAGGGGTGGTGCCATCATAGTCATCAGCCTCTATATTGGAAACAGTTTGGTATTGAATAAGAACCTGATTGATGGTGAGTTTAGCAGTGCTAAGCAGTGCTACTCATCTGTCATTTTAGAAATTGGATAAGGCAGGATACAAAGTAGAGTATGGCTCCAACAGCCAGTGCAGGGCTAAGGAGAGGTAGAAGCCAAGCTACCAAAGGGTTTGAGTAGCATGGGGTAGGGGTGTGGGGTGCATAGCATGCATGGAGATCTCACCTGAGATCTTTGAGCATTTGTATGTCTTGTTCCGACATCCCAGATTCACTGACATAGAAGCAACAGTCCTTCCCCGACACAATGCAAGTTTCTCCCTGTCCAGCAGTCATTTAATCCATGGCCCTCCAGTTTCAGAAAACAACCTCTACTAGGGTGGTGATCTGTCAATGAAGGGACTTAAGACTGTCTGTCATGAATGCCACAGCCTGGTCAAGCTTGTCCTGGAAGCCGCTGGCCAGACGGTCTGTTTGGATGAGGTCTGCTCCAGGAGCTCCCATGGTTCCCTGTGTGACTGTGAGATCCAGTCCAATGAACAGAAAGATGAAGATCTCTCTTTTCTATTGATGTCCCAGCTGTAAAGCAGGTTTTTCAGGCTTATAGAGATAAACCTGGGAAGCAATCATTATGGGGGTGCAAAAACCTTGAAAAGGGGGGTTTAATGGAAGAACCGGTAGGGTTGTTACACCATAGAAGGGGGAGGGAGGTTGTTTAGCACATATTGGCTTGGTGACAGTGATGTTAATGGTAACATGTAGGATGGGGTCTTGAAGAGGGTCCTAGAGGCAGAAGGGGAAGGGTAGATGGCAAAGAGAAAGTAATTCATCTGGGTAAGGGCTCATGAGTCAAGATGTCAGTAGGAACAGTTGCCAGTCGTGGCCAGGAGTGAGAAGTGTGGAGGAAGTATTGAGAGGAGTTGGGGTGGGTGGTTAGGGGAAGGAGGTTGGCTGTACATCAGATTTATTGTAGCCAGGAGAGGGTGTCTTGGATCCTGTTGAAGAATGTTAACGTGGGTAAAGACCAATTTGGATGCAGTGATACGCTGGTGAGAGACAGGGTATTGCATAGGCATTGGTGTAGAGCTTACCCATTGTAAGCAGGTTTTGAACTGGGATCTGGTAAAGGCAGGACCATTATTGGTTTTTTATCTGTTAGGAAATGCCCATGATGGCAAAGATGGAGAGCACTGCAGTGAATGGTTTTCTCTCCCATGTCCTGTAACTCATATAAAATATGAGTATGGTCAGCAGTAACAGATATACTTTGAGGGGCTGAATTAGGGAATGTAGGTGACATCAGTTTTCCAGAGGGCATCTAGTTTGAGATCTCAGGAGTTGCTGCCCATGGTTTGTAAAGCTAGGGTAGTAATATGGGATGCACAAAAGGAGCATGTTTTTCTATCTTCTGAAGCTGAGCAAGAGGGATGTGGGGGAAGCAGACGTGAAGCCCCTTTATGTCTGTGTGTGAATGGAATTGATCTGCTTGCTGGATGGAGGCCGTAAATGTTCCTGGAAAGGTGGTCCAATCTGTGAGGGTGTTTCCCTCATTTATCAGACCCAGCAAGGGGCTATGAGACCTAACATTCAGGAGACGGGAGTGGCTCTTCCCTGTAAGAGGGTAGAGACCTGTACAAGTAGAGGGGAGAGTGGATTGCCTCTAATTTAACAAAGGATCTTGATAACCAGGAGAGCAAATTAACAGCAAGTATATCATGTCTGTAAAAGGATTCAAGGGCCTATTGCTCTCTTTTAGTGCTAACTAGACAGTATATAGTTCTTTACATTGGGTGAGTGATGAGGTAATTCTTTGAGTCAGACAACAGGGGACTTATCCTCAGGGGAGTAGTATAGTACTGCTGTGGCTCCCCTCTTTTCTCTATTAGCAAATATTGAGGGGACCCCAGGAATGAGCTTCTTTGTAAAGAACTGGGGGAGGGTAGCCACCACAACAGAGGAAGAACAGACACCCATTTTTTTGTTAGGGTAGTGGTTATCAATTTGTCCTGGGAATCTTATTAAGCTAAGTGGGGATAGCCATTGAATATCAGAGAGAGAAGAAAGGGGTGACAAGAATATCAGGTTCTTTCCCTAAGGTTTGTAGGACTCTATCTCTGCCATTTTTAATCATAATAGCCAGGGCACCCAACTCACACTTCTGGGAGTACTGCTCACAGATGAGTGGAGCCTTTCCAGGGGTTGATATTGGGCTCCCACGAGTATAGAGGAATTAAAGATAAGGAGATGCACAGGCATTGTTGGGTTTTATCTAGCAAGAGTTATGTCCTTTAGGTCCGTATTGTCAGAATTTAGAGCTTGAATCAACTCAAGGGAAAGTCTTTAGAGGGAGCAGGGGCTTTTATTTCCTTTAAAGAGGTCAAAGAGGGGTTAGAGAATGCTTGTGGGAAGGGGAGGGGCAGCGTAAAGGCAGTTAAGGTTATCTAAAAAGCTCTGGAGGGAACAAAAGAGAGAATTATGTTTTGGGGGAAGAAGGGAGTGAGCAGGTTTAAGAGGGCATATTGAAGTCAGGGACATTTCTGTTCTTAACGACGTGATAAGCAGAATAAGCTGTATTTTGTGAGGGACTATTTTACATCGCTGGGAGGACAGGTAAGTTATTAATTGATTCATAAGTAGGGAGGGAGAGGTGGAAGAATTTCCTCTCACCAGGATGTCACCCATGTAATGGTAGATATTGAGTCCTTTGTCTAAATAAGGTTTTAATACAGTGACCACAGCCTCCTGTCAGAGGGTGGGGTTGTTGGCCATTCCTTGAGAAAGAACTGTCCATTCATATCTTGAGGCCATCCCAGAGTTATTAATGGGAGTTACTGAAAATACAAAGTGTTCATAGTCTCAAGGGTGGAAGGGGATTGGAAAAAAGCTGTCTTCAGTATCTAATACCAATACAGGGACATTGGCAGGTATGGCTGGGACACAGGGCAGCCCCCTTTGGGGAGAACCCCAGACTCACATGGTTAAATTAATTGCCCTTAAATCTTGTAGCAGTCTCCATCCACTTGAGGTCTTTGTTGTATTGAACACAGGGGTGTTCCACAGACTGCGGAGGGGTAGATGTCTTGTAGTAGATGCTGCCTTTTACCAGTTGCATGGGGGCTTCAAGTTTCTCCCTTGATAGAGGTCACCGTTCAACCCAGATGACTTCATCTGAAAGCCAATTAAGGCAGGGAGTATTAAATTTAACAGTGGCCCTTAGAATTGGGAGTGCCAAGGAGGGGAGTTTTTAAGGCTTTTTAGGATCTTCATTATAGGTATGATTATCTGTCCAGATGTAATTCCTTTCTGATTGGGTGCCAATCACCACTTTCAGGGCTTTCAAAATACCTCTCACTAGAAGATTGGTGGCTATATTGACCATTAGAGAGCATATCAGACCGGAAACTCCATCAGGGTCTTCCCGTCTGTAGGCCTGTTTGGTGATGAGTACAGGGGAGCAGCCCCCTATGCCTAGAAGTTGGGGTCCAGGGGTTAGCTACCAATCTCTAGGGATCTCATTGTCTCAAAATTGCCTTGTCTTCCCAAGTATCAATAAGGCATGCAAATGGCTTGCTGTCTATTTTTATGGTTGTTTCTGAGTAGCAGCCTTCTGAGATGCTGGACAGACAGACATAAGTCCTCTATGGAAGCTGTTTGCCCTCTTACAGTCGGGGCCGAGGGTTGCTCCATTTTAAATTTAAAGGCTCTAGTTGCTTGCAACTTTTGTCATAATGGAAGAGACAATGTTTCTTTACCAGTGGAAACCTTTGTGACACCAGGGGCAGACTGTCTTAGGGGCGTTGGAGTCCTTTGTGGGGAGGGTCTTTTTTAAACGTTCATTTTTCCCATTGTCTTTTTTCTCCACATTTCAAGCAGATCCCTTCTGTTTTTCTTGCTGCTGCTAAAGCCGGAGCTACGGAAGTTACCTGATGTGATGAAGTTCCTATGTCTTGAGTAGCCACAACCCACCTATCATAGTTGTCATTTTTGAGACCCTGGCAGGCAAGTTTGGACTCAGAAGTCATGCCTTCCCCAAGTGGAAATCTCTGCTTCCTTTGGAGACTTGGCTATGTGGTGTTCTGCTGAAGCAGACACAGGTGTTTTTAAGAAGGAAGTCTCTGGCTGCAGGGTCAGGAATTTTTCTCTCTCTGCTCATTTTTGTTCTAAGAATAAAATCAGATAGTGTCTCCTTTGGCTTTTGGTGGAGAAAGAGCAGGGAGGAGGTGGGGTCTTTTGAGTCAGAGGGCAAGTGATTCTATCCCAGCTCTGGATGCACAAAAGCACACCTGGTCATCTTAACTCGCTGTCTGCGCTGCCTATCACATTCCTATGGAAAAAGCTCCCTGGCCAAAAATGTCATCAGATTCTCATGAATGTCATCTCAGTTCTGATTTCCCCTTGTTTTTTTAATTTAATTTAATTAATTTTTTTTAGGCATTTCATCTCTTGGAGGCAAAAGCCTCACATTGTAAAAAGATTGGATTGGGAGGGGAGGAGTGGCAAATGTCTCGCCAATCTTAAGGAGTGTTTAAGGTGAAAAATTTGACTCTAAAAGATTGATTTGATCCAGGGTACATGAATGCCATCTTCCTTTACATGAATGCCTGTCTGAGTTCTTTTAAGTCTGTGGCTTGATATGGTTACCAATTAAGTGGTTTATTTCATGTGGGATTCATATTAACTGGGAATGCCTGGAGTTCCAGGTCCATATCAGAGTCATGAGTAGAGGGGGGCGGGGAGTTAGCCAGGGGCTTCATTGGCATTTTTTCCCACTTTTACAACAGAATCGTGTAAAAGGATTTCCATGTGCAGCTTGCAACAGATCACAGCAGGCCAAGATGGTTCCATGAGAGGAGGTTTATTAAGAGGGTAGGAGAGCAGGAGAGAGAGAGAAGAGTACAGAGGGTAGAGGAGTGGAGGCCGGCCATGACCACATGGAGAGAGGGGGAAGGGAAGGGGGGAGGGGAGATGACAACCTGCAGGTGCTGGGTTGAGAAGCCAAGAGAGGAGGGGCCAAGCAGCCCCTTTTATAGTGGGCAGGGTTACCTGTCTGTTGCCAGGTGACTGTGGAGGTGGAGTTTAACAGATTACTAACATTCCCACGTTTTGGTTTAATTAAAAAGAAAAATTAGAAAGAGATGACGGCAAAGCAGAAATAGGGTCGTCGTGAAATCTGGCTACTTCCTGCTGGCATTGGGGGCGACATGTCTCTAGGGGGAACCTAGAAGAATGGGAGATGTTTGTCTAGTTTTAGGAGAACTGGCTGTTTTCTGATGTCCAGGGTCAGGTCCAGTAGAAGCAGCTGTGTGTGTGGCAGGAGATGGAGCATCTGAAGGTTGTTTCTCTGGAGCTGTATTGGATGCACCTGGACTTGACAAGATGTAGGAAATAAGATTAAGAACACTTGGAGAAATATTTTTTCTAAGATGTACATTTGAAACCCAGAGGGATCCCACCCTTTGTTATAGGTAGTGAGTGGGAATTTTAGGCAGATGTACTTATCTGGATGGCATCCATGAGAGGTAGATCTGAGTGGGTTTCCTGTAGCTTATAAGTTTATAAAGGAGATAACAGCATGAGTTAACAACACAAGTAGTCTTTCAACTGAGTTTAGGTAATGAGGTAACAGATATCTTTGAAAACTTAGCTGTCAATGTAGTCAGAAATCTGATAAAGAGTAAACAACAATCTACCAGTTATATATTTAAAAAAAAAAATGACAGAGTCTACTAGCCAACAGTTCCCGTGGTTTCCATAGTCTCTTGGGTGAAGTCAGTTTGACTTTTAAGCACAGAAGCCGCAGGGCTTTTTTCTGTGGAATGGGTACGCATGATATGAGAAATGACTTACCTTTATTTAGCCAAGTCATTTGACTCAGGGCGTCCCGTTGTGTTTGTTCACATACAATCTAGGCAGTATGTTCTAGGAGTCTGGCATCCACGTCTTCTGAAACCATCTTGGGCTAACTGTTAGAGGCTTTGGGTATTCTGTCGGCCATAAACTTAAAATATATAATTAGCAGACTTCTGACAAGATTGAGAGCCATAAGGATTGGTTGTAACTGAATAGAATAATAGCAGTAGTAAAAATCTATCAAGACAGAGCCTTTCTTATCTCGTCTTAAGTAAGTTTGGCAGGTTGTGTAGGTAGAGAAAAGCACATTTTTGTATTAGCAAAGAAATATTTTTGTTAAGAAAGCTGGATCGTACGGCTGTCACAGGTTAGAGCTGTGAGTCACAGTTGCTCCAGGCAGGTCAGGTCTGCTGGGCCGGCAGCACAGCTGCAGGGCAGGTCTTCCTGCTGGCAGCCGGAAGTTGTTGCCCAGTGACTCTGGCAGCTGCATTTAGGAAAAGTAAGCATGTCCTGTATCACCACAACGTTAGTTGTTTTTGTAGCGGAAGGCACCGCTAGTACTCACTTTACAGGTCCCAAGCAGCAGGATGTAAGGAGACAACCCAGAGCAGAGCTAAGAACCATAGAGGGTAGGGACCAGGGGAACCGGCTGACTGATCGCAGGAGGTGAGGGGAGCTAGCTGGGCCCTGGACCCACTAGCTTTCCAAGCAAGGCGCTGGAACTGATGCAAAAGGAGTGGGAAGGGGAAAAGGGTGCGAAAGACTGGCCCTTGGAAGAGACATTTGGGGACTGTGGTCGGAGCCGGTGCTCCTGAGGAAAGAAAACAGTCTGTCCAGGCCTGGCCTGGGGTACTCAGTGGCGAGAAACTGTCTCGAGAGGAAGAGGGGAAGTGTCTCATCCAAGGGGAGTCATCCTATAGAGGTTCAGGGAAGGACAGGGTTCAGGGAAGGACACTCTAGCTCAAGGAATCTTCCCTGGGACCATGTGGAGGGTTACTCTGGCCAGTGGGGGATGGGGAAGCTTACCAGTTCTAGGCTAGTGTGTGTGGAACCTGCAGACATCCGCTAGAGTCACAGTAATTCCCCCATTTTGGTTTAATTAAAAAGAAAAACTAGAAAGAGGTGTGGGGCAGAACCTTGGGTGGGGAGCAGGCAGAACACATGGAAAGGGGTATAGGGAATTTTTCCAGTTATCAGACTGCTGGCAGTATGTGTCTGTGGGTATGGAAGAAGACAATGTATTGCCCATTGGGTGACGGTTGTTACAGGCTATCAGCCAGCGACCTGAATGATAAGCCAGCAACAAAGCAATCAGGTACTGCTTACAATAATTGGGCCGTCGCGCGATCAAATAAGGGCCTCGACCGGGCTAGCCCACCAGAAGTTAGCCAGTCAGAATATAGCTCGCTTGGTACCAGTTTTGAGCTGGGGAGGGGTTACGAGCTATTTCCAAGAGGGGAAAGACCACCCAACGGGCCAATGTCCTAAGTGGCAGATCAGCTAGAGGCCATATGGACTGGGGCCATGAAAAGCCAAACCCTTAGTCTAGGAAGCACTGGCCAGGCGCTAACCTGGTGTTCAGGGCCTCTCAAGCCGAATGGAAACTCTTTACCAATTAATCGATGTCAGTTTATGAGTTTGTGCAGTCTGATATCAGGAAATGGTACCCGGCCCACATGGCAGAGTACCACACGGGCGGCCGCAGTGGTTCTGCTCACATGGTGGAAGTTTGGCGAGCCTCGCAGCAGCAGCAGCAGATGTTAATTCACCTGCTTGGTGGTGGCGGGTAGCAGCAGATGAAGTCCGAGTGGTCGTTGTGTTCATCTTGTACGGTCGCAGCAGCTGAGGTCCCCGAAGTATCCGAGTCATGGCACCAATAAAAGGTCACGGTGCAGCTTGGGACAGATCACAGTAGACTAGACGGTTCCACAAGGGGAGGTTTATTAAGAGGGTGGGAGAACAGGAGAGAGAGAGAAGAATACAGAGGGTAGAGGAGTGGAGGCCGGCCATGACCACGTGGAGAGAGGGGGAAGGGAAGGGGGAGGGGAGAGGACAACCTGCAGGTGCTGGGTCGAGAAGCCAAGAGAGGGAGGAGGGGCCAAGCAGCCCCTTTCATAGTGGGCAGGGTTACCTGCCTTTTGCCAGGTGACTGTGGAGGTAGAATTTAACAGATTACTAACATCATGGAGATTGCAAAGTTGTTGCGTGGCAGAGGGCTAGAGGTAAGAAGTTGAGAGGGTTCGTAGCATTTCCTTCCTCTCTCTTCTCTGCTTTTCTCCCCTCCCTCCTCTCTGTCTCTGTGAGAGGGTTACATTGCATTTCCTACCTCTCCCTTCCTTCTCCCTCTCCCCCACTCCCAATGGTCTCTCCACTTTGCGGGAGGGAGGTTTAGTAGGAAGAACCTCAAGAGCAATCTGCCTGCCTTTGTAATGGCTCAGTGAGCAGGGAGAGCAGGGGGAAGAAGGGTGGGTGGGGCTGAGGGCTTGTGTAGTGCTCCCTCCAAGGATTAGAAAGGGGGTAGGAGTAGGAATATGGTTTGATTTCTAGTTTAGGAGCCAAGAGATATGGAATTGGGCAATCTTTAGGGCGCTGATTCTCAGACTTGCCTGACTGAGAGAATGGAGCATTTTCCTGGTGGGCCCTGTACTAAGTGGTCCTATGTACTGTTGGATTGAATCTATGATCGGCAGACAATGGAGGAGGGAGGTTTTCCTTTCAACTGTCAGCTGAGAGAAGCAACTTCAAGCAATGGAGTCAGGACTGTAAATATTACCCACGGCCATACATGGTACTATCTGAAGGACCTCCTCTGAAAACAAGGAGACCTATAGTTTGGTGAGTCTAATTTATATACATCTGTGCACAGCTTAGAACAGACCACACCAGACCAAATGGTTCCAAGTGGGGTTTATTCAGGAGATAGGGCAAAGGAAGAAGAAGAGAGCAAGATCAGGGGGTTCTGCCAATTTTATATGGGCAGTGATGTAGCCTCTTGCAGGTAAGAGTGGGAAGTAGCCAGATGGATTCTGGGAATGTATGGCAGTTGCCTTGGCAACTATGTGGGAGTCACCTAGATGTGATGTCACTGGGTTTGGAGCCTGATACCAACATACCTCCCTTTTTTCTTATTATAAAGAGAAGAAAAAAAGGGGAGGGGAAGCCAATGATGAAAGGGTTGTCGAGTCTCTTAAACTGTTTCCTGCTGTATAGGAGCATAGTCCATTGTGGGGTGTAGCTGGCTTTCACCATTACAGTCCACTTGGTAGATGTGTGCATCAGGTTCCTCTGTGGACAGCAGCTGGTAATCCTGTAACAGGAACTGATTAATAGTTTGGTTAGTGCCCTGACCCACGGGGATTCGACGAGACCCTAGGGAAGGGAGCAAAAGAATGAAGGGACAAGAGACACAAAGAATGAGAGCTAGTCTGGAGTTCTGATCAAGCTCTGAAACTTTAATTTCAGGGCAGGTTATAAAGACACAGCAAAAAGGAAAGTTTGGTCAAGGGTCATTGCTTAGGGCTATCCCACTATTGAATAATCATTGTCTAAGACCATCACACTGTCATATCCTTATTGCCCTAGACCATCCCACTGTCAGTAACCAGCTCCTAGGACATGCCAGGTATTCTTTAAGTTCCTGGGACCTGAGACCTGTGAATGTCCTTTCTTAATCTTGTACTGACTAAGCTTTCTAGAACAGCAGGTAATTTCCTGAGGTTCTCTTAGAACAGCAGGTAATTTCCTGGGTTTGGCTCCCAGCAGGTTAGAAATAATAACACCAGGAGGATGACTAGAAAGGATGTTACAAAACGGAGTATCTACTTTCATATGGTTTTTTTTTTTTTTTTTAAAGTCTCAGAACTGGAGATCTCAGGTTCCCTAAAAACAGCATTCTTCTTGGAGGAACCAGCAAAGACCATCTTCTTAAGCTGTCAGGACATCTAGCCCCCGTCAGTTCTGAAGCACCACAGTGGAATCCCATGGGTCTTGTATGTAGAAAAGAATGTCTTGTGGTGTTGGTAGAAGAAATGGTTAGTCCATGATCTTAGCATATGTATCTGACAAGACCAATATGGACAGCCTCCATAATTGTCTGGCCATTTTCTACAATAATCTTCTATCTGGTCAAAGAGAAAGCAAGTATAGAGAACATAATATTTAGATGGGATAACAGATATAGGGATGATAGCAATTTGGATTGGTTCTTGGTATCCGGCTATGGAGCAGTTTCCTGACCCTGTTTGGAAAAACTGTTTGTTATCTGTGGGGGTTTCTTGATCCTCAAATCTCCAGATGTAAGGGCTGACCTGGATGGAAACAAGCAGCAGGGGGAGGACAAGAAACCCATGTCTAGTCCAGTGAGGTTGAGTTCGGCTGCCAGAGTGGAGTCTCATTTTCTGGGATTGAGAACAAGGTGGGTGATCTCAACATCCTCTGGAGCTTAATAGAGCACAGTCCTGTTAGGGTCGACCTGTATGAAGAAGAGTCGATTTTAGGTGGAAGGATGAAAGGCTTGAGATGAGCCCGGTGGACCCAATGAGAGAGTCCCTCAAGTTAAGCAGTTGTAGGGGGTCACAAGAATTAACTTAAAGAGAGATAGGGATGAGGGCCAATGATCTGGAGGGGAAAGAAAGACTTGGTCTCCACTGTTGACAGACAGTGGATAGGAAACAGTGTGTGGTCGAGGTAGATGGTGGTCAGCAAAGTTCCATAAGAGAGAACAAAGGTGACAAAGTAATGGGGTGAGTAGATGGTCTGGGAGGGGAGAGCATTTAGGTGAAAGACCAAGCGTTAGAATTGGATGTCCATACATGAGTTCAAAGGGTGAGATGAGGAAAGGCCACTTGGGGAGAGCTTGTAGCCTGAAAAGAGCCAGAGGTAGGAGTTTTACTCAGTCAAGATAAAGTTCCTATGACCTCTTGACAAGAATAGTTTTTAAAGAGCGGTTCTTTCTACCTTACCTGAAGATTGAGGGTGATAGAGAATATGAAAATGCCAGGGGATGTCTAGGGCCTTAGATAGAATCTGAGAAACCTGGGAAGTAAATTCAGTGTCTGACTGGAGGGAGGCTGGGACACCAAATCAGAGGATGATCTCTCTGAGGAGGAGATCAGAGATTGTCTGAGCCCTTTTGTTGATTGTGGGAAAAGCCTCTACCCAGCCTGAGAAGGTGTCCACCAAGACCAGGAGGTACTTGGCACGTTTGACATGTGCATGTGGGTAAAGTCAAGTTGCCAGTTGGTTCCAGGAAGGGAACCTCTAGCCTGATGGGTAGGAAAAGGGGTGCTACAATACCTTGAGTTGGGATCTGACATCTGACAGATTTTGCAAGAAGCAGTGATAGATTTTAAGAAACTTAAGTCCTCAGGCTTAAGGTGGGTCTTAACAAAATAAGACAATGCTTGACTGTTAGGATAAAAGAGTTGGTGAAGATAGGATAGAGTTTGACAAGTGTCAGGGGGTGTAGGTGGGGATGTGAATTGCAGTATACGAATGTCCTGGGCAGGGTGAGATGAGTCTAGGCCCCTACGGGCCACAGCTCTAGCTGCCTCATCAGCTTGGTTGTTTCCCATGGAGACAATAGAGTCATCTGTCCAGTAGGATCTGCAGTGGGCAATCCCAATAGCTGTGGGGAGATGGGAGGCCTTTAGTGTGGCCATAATTTGGTTTTCATTAGTTACTGATCCTCCTTTTGTGGTAAGTAACCCGCACTCCTTCCAGATAGCAGCGTGGGACAGGAGGATATGGAAAGCATATTTGAAATCTGTGTAGATGTTGAGGGATTGTCCCTGTGCCAGCTGGAAGGCAAGGGTAAGGGCTATTAGTTCAGCCTGTTGGTTGGTGGTGTGAGGAGGAAGGGCCTGTGCCTCCACCACCTTGATGTCTGACACTATAGCATAGCCAGCTTTCCTGGCCCCTTCATGTAGAAAGAAGCTTCCATCTGTATACCAGATATAGATGGCCTGAGGCAATATGCCCTCCTGTATGTGTCCAGGATGGGGTAATAGTTCCTCTAAAGTTTCAGTACAGGAGTGAGAAGGGAGTAGTCAGTATTAGGTCAAGGAAGAAGATTGGAAATATTAAGAGATGGGCATGATTGAAAGGTGAGGGTGGAGTCTTCTATTAGAGCTACCTGAAGAACCCTGGAGGGAGGTAGAGTCTGTAAGCCTTTTATAAGTTAGGAGTTGTGACAGGCTGTGAGAAGAGAGGACAGTTATAGGGCCCAAGGTTAGTTTCTTTGACTTTCAAATAAGGAGTTCAGCAGCTGCTAAGGTACGAATGCAAGGTGCCCATCCCTGCATGGTTTGATCTAGTCTTTTTGACAAGTTCGATACAGGTGCTGATACCAACACTTATTCCATGAGATTTTAAAAGAACACTTATTTCCCTAATTTAAGGATTTTTTTTTTTAAAATAGGAGTTGTTTTCCATGATAGAAAAGAGAAGAAAATGCCTGGGCATGATGAGAACTTTCCTGCAGCCTGGCCTTAATGGCCATCAGGGAATTCTGCAGAGGACAAAAAATGTCATTCTGTCCGCAGGCTTTAAGAATTCTGGCAACCACCCTAGCGACACTTACTGCTCACTGCGTAACTGGTTTTTAATTTTTGTTTGAAGGAGAAAAACATGATAGGAGGTTTTTTGCCACCAACCCTTCCAACCCCTCTAACTATCCGCCTCACCACCATGGGCTGTCAGATTCCAGACAGAGGTTTAGAGACCTTCTGCCAACACCAGAGAGTGCTCTGGCTAGGTGTCTGTTGTCCCATCGATGTATGTGAATCCACCGTGCTAGCCTTTATTATCCTGAAAATAAAGTAGGAAAAGTTAGATTGCCGGCCCTCAGAGTGTGGAGGCTTAGGCCCTTTGGGCTGATGCCAAAGGCCTGGGGGGCATTCACCCTTCCCTCCTCAAAGGGAGAGGTTCCATGGAATCCACAAGGGTGCCAGCTGCCGCCCAGCTTGCTTCTGCCTTTGGGTATTCCAGCACCATTGTGGGCTCGGCCAGAATGAAAGAAAGGAAGCTTGCTTGTCGGGAACTCATAGGCTTGAGAGCTGGGGAGAAGCAGCTTCTCCAAGAAGGTGTTCTGTGCAACAGCTCTCTTTTTTCAGGGTAATACAGGCTAAATAAACCTTGGGGAGTAGGGCAGGAGTTTTCATGGTGAGTGTCCTTATAGGGAGAGAGGAAGTTAAACCTGTCATTTTCCCCCCGGAGGCTATGTGACTACCTCAAACGTGGTGGAGGTAGGGGTTGCAAGACGGAGTTCACAGTGACATGCAGCCCCAGAAAAGGGAGGGAGCGATCCTTACTCCAGCCCTTCTCAAGACGAGATTTTTGGTGATTTGGGCATGCCTTGACCTTACCAGGCTCGCTCTTATCTCTGATCACACAGCCCGCTTGCCTCACACCCTTTTTTCTCTCCTATCGAGTGCGAGGGGTTAAAAGGGTGAAAGGAAAGGAGTGGGGAAGAGTGGAAAGAAAATTTAGCAAAGCAGCAAAGTCTCCTTGAAAGTCTTCCTGACAAGTTGCATGTCTTCTTCCAGGGGACATATTTTTCATCAGCTGCTGAAGGGGTCAGCTCAGGGCCTTTGGAAAATTCCACCAATTCCTCTCCCTTCCCAGAAGGGAGAGGTGGAAGGAGCACGGAGGCACCCCTCCCTTCCTGGGAGGGAGGACCGACCATTGGCCACCTGCAGATATGGGAAGCCTTTATACTACCTCATTCCTTAAGTACCAATCAGTTTAAAAGTCATACTGTTCTGCCAATCATATTGGACCTAGTTCATGTTGCTCCTGGTCTGTCCCTGGAAACTGTATAAACTCTGCCTGACCAAGCTGCCCCAGGTTGCTTCTCCTTTAGATGCAAGATGACCCCCCTCCGTGTGGTTCACTTAGGGGTCCCCAGTCGCTAAGGTTCGTCAGAGTCTTACACTACCCCTAGAGCTTCAGCCAGGAGGATATTCTTCAGCTGTTAGATTTTGGACAGCATTGCTGAGTACAGAGACAAAGGCAGGAAAGAGACCCCAGTCTGACCTTAACAAATGACTCGGTTTATTAGCATACACAGCAAGGGACAGCCTCTCTCCTAAGGGAGTGGAGGGTCTGCCCAGGAGTCGGGGAGGGGTCTTGGGTGTACCTGGGTTCATAGGGGTAGGTGATGCTCTTCCCTTCAGGGTAAGGCAGTAGGAAGTACCTTGGGAGGTATATGTAGGTTACAAGGATCTCTTCTCCCTGGAACTGTTGGCACAAGCAAGACACACTATTTTAGGAAACAGGATGTCTCAGCAAAGGCCAGCTTTGACCTCATAGAAATCTGGTTTTTCCTGTTTTGTTTTTTCAACCAAGGCGTTCTGTCATGGTCAAACTCTTAATTCCTTGGGCCCGTCTGCTGTTCCGGTTGTCTGGTAACTAAGGGAACGAGAATAGGGATTTTAGGACGGGAATGCTGGGATTACAGATGCATGCTACTGTGCCCAGTTTCTTGTGGGTTCTGATGATACAAACTCAGTTCCCCATGCTGGCATGGCAAGCACTTTACCCACTGAGCCATTTCCCTAGTCCTAAATTCAAGATTAAGAAAAACAAAACAAAACCAAAAAACATCCAAGCCAGATATGGTAGCATACACCTATAATCCCAGCACCCCAGCGGTAGGGGCAAGAGGACTAGGAGTTCAGGGCCATCCTCAGCTACATAGTGGGTTCAATGCCTACCTGGGCTGCCTGGGAACTGGTAACTACAAACTTGTCTTGAAACTACCTAGGGACCTACCTCTTTAGTATAAACAGACTTCATTTAGTGAATAAAAGAAGATATTCTTATCCCATCAAGGGTTTTAGAGTGCTGTAACCCTGTTTTCCTGCTGGAGGCAAAGGCTAAATAGAATTCTCATTATTCTACCAGCTGATATTAAAAAACTGTACTTGTGAAGGCTAGGGATGCTACTGCATACCTGCAATCCCAGCACAGGACAGATATAAGCAAAGATTAGGAATTCAGTGTATCCTTGGCTACACAGTGCTTTCAAGACCAGCGTAGGATACACAATAAACTGTCTCAGTAAAAGGAAATAAAGGTACCCACAATAAATGGGTCAGTAGGTATAGATGCTTGCCCCCAAGCCTGATGTTAATATTTGTGATGGTCATTTGAATAGAAAAGGCCTCTATAGTCCCGAATATATGAATGCTTGGTCAATTAGGGAGTCCACTACTTCAGAGAAATTAAGGGGTGTGGCCTTGTTGGTGTGGGTGTGGCCTTGTTGGAGGAAGTGTGTCACTGGTGGGTGGACTTTGGAGATTCAGGCCCAGTGGATCGCACAATGTCTTCCTGCTGCCATTGGATCCAGATGTAGACCTCTCAGTTGCCATGTCTGCCTGTGTGCAGCCATGCTCTATGCCATGGGTAAAATAGACTAAACCTCTGAAGCTGTAAGCAAGCCCCAATTAAATGTGTTCCTTTATAAGAGTTGCTGTGGTCATAGTGTCTCTTCACAGCGGTAGGACATTGACTAAGACATGTGAGTTGATGCCTAGGATTGGTACTGTAACGAGAGATCAGTGGGTTTTGCCTGATGAAAGGTGAGTTTGGGAAGGAGGGGGCTGGCCTCCATGATCTGAGCAAGTAGGGAGTGATTTGGCTATTCCTGGATGATGGAAACAGTTACCTTTTAAAAGCCACTGCCATCAATAAAGCATCAATAAAGCCTCTTGGACAGGGACACTAGTAACGTAGTAGAATACTGTAAGAGCATTGTCCATAACTTGAGAACAGGAGTGAAGGAGGTCTGTGGGAGAGGTGGCCATTGGCAGTAAGGTATCCCCATTTAGGTGAGGGCATGGATGCAGGGATATGGAAGGCTGAAGGAGGACTGAGTGCAGGGACTGGAGATAAGAAGGGTAGGTTGGGTGTGATGGATAAATGTGTTGTGTAATTGGTGGCATGCGCTACAGGGAGAGCTTGATGGGAAGTAAGTTTTAGAGTTTCTGGGATAAGAAAGGAGGTAGTGGTTAGGACCATTAGGAAGAGGGAACATCCTGAGGGGAACCACTGTGGAGGTGCCAATCGAGAAAGGGATGAGAGGCTTAGATAAGATCACTGTGGAGGTGCCAATCTAGAAAGGGATGTTACTCTATACCTAACCTCTGTGGTTCTATGGATTGTGTCCTGTTTGAATCTATACCCAAGAGTGGGTGGTATAGCTGGATCTTGAGGTAGGATCTTCCCAGTTTCCTGGGGAAATGCCACACTGATTTCTGTAAGTGACTGAACAAGTTTACAGTTCCAGCAATGGGTGAGTGTTCGCCTTATTCCACATCCTTTCCAGGATGACATGTCACTTGTTTTATTGATCTTAGCCAGTCTGATGGGTAGGAGATGGAATCACAAAGTAGTTTTCTGTTGGAGTCCAGCCTCAACACAGGATCTGGGTTCTCAACTGGAAACAGGGATTTCTGGAAGGCACATAGTAAACAAACACAGACAACTTTCGGTACAAGCTGACAGGCAATTTTTCAAGGCTTAAAGTTTCTCTCTCTCTCTCTCTCTCTCTCTCTCTCTCTCTCTCTCTCTCTCTCTCTCTCTCTCCCTCTCTCCCTCTCTCCCTCTCTC
>NW_021604713.1:436680-449376 GCF_004785775.1 Grammomys surdaster | reverse complement strand
CAATCTCTCCAAGCATACCTCACAGTCTCTCTTCTTTCAGTCCACTCTCTCTCCCATTCCCCCCACCACACTCTCTCACCTTTAACTTGCCCCAGTCTTTTATTGTTACTCCAAAAGCAGGTAGGAAAAAAAAAGATATTGTATAATCATTGCCAAATCAAATTAAAAAGAATAACCACATTCTACAAAGAATCAAGAATTACAATGGTTCTCCAAAGTTTCAAGCTTCCCCTATTCCCAGGCCTGTGGCCAAAATAATAATAACTGCAAACTTATCATTATTTAAACTTTAATATCATTATTTAAACTTTTGACTTATACTTCAGAGCTCAGAGCCCCAAGGTCAGCTACATGCATTTTCCTGTGAAGCTCTAATGATAAGTGACATGGGCAAAGCTGCCAGGTAGTGGCCAGAAATGATCAAGTTAACCCTTAACTCAGCAGTTCCACTAGTTTTCTGCTTCTGCACATTGCACACAATGACTCTCTTAACAGTCCCAGTAATTTGACTTAATTTGCTAATATATAATTTTATGTATTATATACTTTCTTATCCATACATATCCAAAAGAGACCAGAAACTACTCTCAAGTGTTGTGCAAAACTCATTTCATAACTTCAATAGTTTTTTTTCCTTTCTGAATTAAAATATCCAGTGTTTGTGTTCCCTTGTTCCATGATTGTGTCTCCCCTACTAATGCTTTTTCATAATTCCAGTAAATTCCTTCACTTTCTGGTAATGGACCCTGTATGACTCTAGCAGTAAGTGGCTCTGTTTCATTTTCTAATATTTCTAAACAGCATTTCTTCAAACTTTCTTTACAAGTCAAGCATTAGTCTGGAACTACCATTGTGCAGTTATTGCATTGTTTCCAAGATGAGAGCGCACAGCATGCACCTGGGCCATTAGGACTGTGCTGTGCTGTGCTCTATGCCTCAATTTTTAATTGTTTAAGAATCATTACATTGACTTCGCCTCTGCTAGTTGGAACTTGGATGTAGGTAATTTTGCTTGGAGCTAGTTTTTGAGGCTTCTGCCCAGCTGCCATGGAGGAGCCATCAGAGGAAGTCAACCCAGTTGAGGACCCAGAAACTCCTCAGACGAAAGATGAAGAGGAATCATCCAATGATTCAGAAGTCCTAGAACCAGAAACACTGGTAAAGGTCATGAAAAAGCTAACCTTGAAGCCCGGTGCCAAGGGGCCAGCACATCATCACCACAGTCAGCCCTTCATCGCAGCCTCTGTCACCTGATTGAGAGCAAACCTGTGGAGAACAAAAGTGAAAGAAGCTGAAGGAAGTTCAGAGCGCCTTTCCCAAGAGAAGGGTCCGGACATTGTTGCCAGTACTGCAAGATCCTATAGCAAGGATGAAGAGATTTGCCCGGATTGAGCAGAGACAAAAAAGGCTTGAAGGCAAAGTATAAAGGGAAGAGCGAGCCATTCAGGTGTCTCTGCACTTTCTGCCACTATCAAGGGTGGGATCCTAATGAGAATGCTAAAATTGGGAAGAACTAGGACAGTTTAAATTGTACACTGTCCTTCCTTCCTGTTAATGGTGCCACACAGCAGATGCGTAAGCTGTTTCTTGTTTGTTTTTTAAGATTAAACATTTCCTGGGGCTGGGGAATCTTCTAACTTGTTAACCTTTAAATTATATAGGATGTGTGACGTTTTGGATTCGTGTGCATGACTTAAATTGACCCAAAGAATGAGAATGAGTCAAAACATTCTGAAAACTTTAGAAGCCCGGTGCTGAGAGACAATGTAAATGGAACTTGGAGTAGTTTGGTTTAGAAGGTTGTTGGGATAGGTCTTTGGCTGCTCTAGTTTGCAGAAGTTTGTAGTAAAGGCAATTTTGTTATCTTGAAAAAAAAAAGAATCATTACATCAAGGAATATCTAGTTTCACAGAATTCACCAGAATGTAAGGAGAAGGGAGTAGAAAAGTCAGATATAATAGAATAATTATGCACACCAAGGCCAACAAAAAAGTAGTCATGTACAAATGAAATCTATACAGCTGTTGTCCAGGGCTAAGGTTAGGAGAAATGGGAACAACCTTATTTTATAAAGAGCTGCCGAGGGCTACTGAGATGTCTTCATCCCAGCCTACTGAGGGATGTGCCTTATTTCTGATGGCAGGTTCCCTAGAGGGGTGTGTTTCCTGCTTCTCAGGGTCCCAGACACCATCCTTTTTTTACAAGGAGCTGCTGTGGGCTTCTGAGATGTCTCTATCTTGGCCTGCTGTGGGCAGTCCCTGTCATGGTAGGCTGTCCCCAGCAGTTTTGTTTAATATTTTCCTGGTGCAAGAGGTATTGAACATTTCTTTAAGTGTTTCTCAGCCACTTGAATTTTAGTTTATCTTTTGAGAATTCTCTGTTTAGATTTGTACCCTACTTTTTAAATTTAAATTGGGTTGTTTTCTTGCTATCTAGTTTTTGAGTTCTTATATATTTTGGATATTAACCCTCTTTGGATATTGATTGTGTAGTGGATAAAAATCTTTTCCCATTCTGCAGGCTGCCTATGTGTCTAGATGATAGTATCATTTGCCATTATAGAAGCTTTTCAGTTTTATTAAGATATTTTTTGCCAAGGATCAGCCTTGGCTTGGAGAAGGGTTCCTGAGGAAGGGGTATTTGGGAACAGTGAAAAGAACAACTTAAAGTCAATCATGGGTACAAGTTGACAGCTCTGTGTTCTGCTCGAGGTGGTGGCTCTCCAGGCAGGCATCTAGATAGCTCAGCTCTTGAACACCAAAGGCCAGTCTTTCATTACCTCAGGTTCCCTTCTGATTATCTCATGAATCAGAATTTTATGTTCTTATTCCCTGATTCTTAGAAAGACAGCAAGTACATTTTTTTTTTAAATATAGCAAAAGAATTCAGAGATCTGCCTGCCTTTGTAACCACAGACAAAAAATTGGCTGGGTGGGATCTGGCTCTGAAATCACCACTCTTACCATGCCTGAGCCTACACTCACTCTATCCCAGGCTGACGTTGAACTCAGAAATCTGCCTGTCTGTGTAAGTATAAACAATAAATGTAGCTGAGTGTGACCTTGCCCTGCAATCACTACTTCCAAATTTTTTTTTTATCTCCTTCCTTATATCATTCTGGCAAGCTGGTTCATTAGTGTAGCTGTCTCTGTTCTTTTAGGTCCATAAAGCCCCTCATACAATTCATATTGCATTTTTATATTTTGCATAGTTGAGAAATTATCTATTCTTGTACTCATGTTTTAAGAGTTCTTTCCAACAGCCTTAAGGGCTGTTCCAGGGGTGGTCACAGAATTTCTTTGTTAAGGAAGACATTCTTGCCTCCCAGGCTTGTGCTGTTTCTAATTATCATGGAGTCATTAACCCTAACAGGGAGAGCATTCCTGAAGGAGGAACATGAAAATATGTACATTACTATACAAATGAGCCTTACACCCTAGCAAACCTGAACACCCATGGAGGCCCACACCCTATTGTCTCTACTCCAGGGGTGAGAACTGTGCTACATCATCCCTTCCACAGCCATGCAGGGCTTGGCACTACTTATTAATTTTTGATCTTAGTGATTGTGCTAACAGTGTTCTGTTCAGAAAGTCTTTTCCTGTGCTGATGAGTTGAAAGTTATTCTTCACTTTCTCTTCTATCTGGTTCAGTATATCTGGTTTTATGCTGAGGCGTTGCTTGTAGTTTTAGTGACTAAGCTTCCCTTAAATCCTCAGATAAAAACCACAGACACAGTTTTTCAATTTCAATTTGCCTTCTGGCACAATTGCTATCTCCTGCCTGGAAAATTATGCCCCTACCAATTTCTTATCTCTGTCTCTCCACCTGCCCTAAACTTCAGTTGCTAAACTCCAATCACCCACCTGTAGGAGCAGCTTTGATTGGCTAGTTCTCCTCTCTCCAACGCATGTCAAACTCTGTCCTCTTCCCTTGCATTCCCCTACCTGCCTCCAGAGACCATGAAGTTCTGCCTGATACTTCCATGAAACAGTTAGTACAAGGCTTTCTTTACTAATAGCTCAGGAACCAATTAGGGAACAGGACTTTAGCATCAGAACCGTTCCCTACGTTGAGGTCTTTGATCCAAAGAGTTGAGTTGAGTTTTATGCAGAGTGGTAAGTATGGATCTATTTGGATTCTACATACAGACGTCCAGTCTGACCAGCACCATTTATTGAAAATGCTGGCCTGTTGTACCTCACTACTAAGGTTGTACTTTGCCATGTCTAGATAGCTGCTCTGAGCTCAGCACAAAATGGGGTACTCCCTTTTCTTAGTAGGGTTTCCTTTTTTCTGCCTGATCTGGGGAGCCCAACCACCAATCTTTTTTTCCCTCTTTTTTTATTGGATATTTTATTTATTTACATTTCAAATGTTATCCCCTTTCTCAGTTTCCCCTCCAGAAGCCCCCTAACCCCCAATCTCCTACCTGAGGAATATCACATAGTCTGTAGCAAACATACAAGTTCAACTTCCTCTTTTCCTATAAGAATCGGCCCAGTAAGTGCCTGGGTTTCCTTGAATGCCTTTCCATATGAATGAGGCGTTCACAGAACTGTAAACTCCAGCCAATGAAACTTCACCCTAAGAAGAACCCCTTTCTGCTCTCCAAGGTTCATACATTGCCTTTGTTCACCATGAATGAAGTTTATGCACACATGCTGTTGCATTGAAAATCATCTAAGAGAGCTGTTTCATTATTATCTAAAAGAGCTAGAACACTAAAACCCTCATGGAAGGCCTCTGCCAACTCAACCCTCCATCCACACTTACTTCTGGCAGGACTAGGATCCTACAAACCTCACCTGTTCCAGAAGATGGGAAACCACAGCTGGCCTCCAACACACTCACACTGGCATTTATTCCAATATGTATTTCTGGCTCATTTATATATATTAAAAAAACTCAAGTGTTCATAGGCTGTGTAGACTTGTGTATATCCCATTAATCAATGTAAATACCACATTTGTTTTTGTTTTAGTACTATAGCTCTGTGGTACAATTTGAGGCTGGGGATAGTATGCCTCTAGGAGTTTCTTATTATACAGTATTGTCTTACCATTCCTGGGATTTTGTGTTTCCAGATGAAGGTAAAATTGTCCTTTCAGGATCTGTGAAGTGTTGTGGTGGAATTTTGATGGGGATTGCATTGAATCTGTAGATTGCTCTCGATAGCATGGTCATTTTTACTATATCAATCCTACAGACCCATGAACATGGGAGATTTTTTTTTCATTTTCTGATATCATCTTCAATTTCTTTCTTTAATGTCTTAAAGTTTTATCATACAAGTCTTTTTCTTGCTTAGTTAGAGTTACAACAAGATAAGGGTGGTATTTCCCTGATTTCTCTCTCAATTTGTCATTTGTATATAGGAAGGGTACTGAATTTTGTGAGTTAATTGTGTATCAAGATATTTTGCTGAAAGGGTTTATCAGTCACAGGAGTTTCTTTTGTATTCTATCATATTCTCTTCAAATTGGGATTATTTTACTTTCTCCTTTGCAATTTGTATCCCTCTAATTTCCTTTAGTTGTCTTTTTACTGTAGCTAAAACTTCAAGTACTATATTGTATAGGTGAGTAGATAACCCTGTCTTGTTCTTGATACTAATGGAATTGCTTCCATTTTCCATTTAAATTGTTGCTTTGGGATTGCTATAAACTGCCTTTATTATCCCGAGATATTTCCCTTATTTCCCTAATCTCTCCAGGACTTTTATCATGAAGGGATGTTGGATTTTCTCAAAGGCATTTTCTGCATCTAAGAAGATGATCATGTAGTTTTTGCCTCTTAGTTTGATTATAAGGTGGATTATAATTATTGATTTATGTATATTTAACCATCCCTGCATCTCTGGGATGAAGCTCACTTGTTCATGGTGGTTGATTTTTTTTGGATGTGTTCTTGGATTCTGTTGGCAAGTATTTTATTGAGAATTTTTGCATCTAATGTTTATAAGGGAAATTGGTCTGTGTCTGTAATTCTCTTTCTTCATGGGGTCCTTATGTGATTTGAGTATCAGGGTTACCATGCCTCATTAAATGAATTGAACAATGTTGCTTCAATTTCTATTTTGTGGAATAATTTTAGGGGTATTGGTATCAACTCTTTCAAAGTCTGGTAGAATTCTATGCTAAAACCATTTGGCCCTGGATTTTTTTTTTTGGGGGGGGTAGACTTTTAGTTACTGCCTCTATTTCACTATTTCACTGGGGATTATAGGTCTGTCTAAATTATCTGATCTTGATTTAACTTTGGTAAGTGGTATTCACCAAAAAAATATTCATTTCTTTTAGATTTTTCCAATTTGGTTGAGTAAAGGTGTTTATGTCATTATTCATTCTCTGCCTTTCTTTGGTGTCTTTTATGACCCCCCTTTTAGCTCTAATTTTATAAGTTTGGATACCCCTTCTCTGCCTTTTAGTCAATTTGGATAACTCTTTATTAGTCTTATTGATTTTTCTCAAAGAACCAACTTTTTGTTTCCTTGATTCTTTGTATTGTTGTTGTTGTTCTTTAGTTTTCATTGTTTATTTATTTCTAGGTTATTGACTTCAGCCCTGAGTTTGATTATTTCTTGCCTGCTACTCCTTTTGGGTTTGATTTTTTTTCTTTTTGTTCTAGCATTCTCAGGTGTGCTGTTAAGTTACTAGTATGTGATCTCTCCATTTTTGTTTTAAATGTAGGCCCTTAGTGTTACTAACTTTCTTTTTAGAACTGCCTTGAGTCCCATACATTTGTACATGTAGAGAATTTACTTTCATTCAATTCTAGAAAGTCTTTAATGTTTTTTTTTCTTGATCCATTTTTCATTCAGTAGAGACCTGTCCAGTTTCCATGAGTTTGTAAGCTTTCTGGTGTTTCTGTTGTTGTTCATATCTGTTTAATCCATGGAGGTCAGACAGGATGCAGGACATTATTTCAATGGTTTTGTTTTTTTGTTTTGTTTGTTTTTGTTTTTAAGACTTGCTTTGTAACTGAATATGTGGCCAGTTTTGCAAAAAGTTCCATAAAGGGCTGAGTAGGAGGTATATTCTTTTATGTTTGGTTGAAATGTTCTGTAAATATCTATTAGGTCCCTTTGGTTTATAACATCAGTTAGCTCCAGCATTTCTACCCCTTTTTTGTCTGGATGGTCTGTCTGTCGTCAAGAGTCAGGTAGGAAAGTCTCCCACTATCAATGGGTGAGGATCAATATGTGAGTTAAGATGTAGTAGTGTTTCTTTTATGAACGTTGGTGGCCTTGTGTTTGGTGCATATTGTTAAGAACTGCAATGCCCTCTTGGTGGAATTTTTCTTTGCCCCCAAAGAAAAAATGTTGTATCCTTCTCTATCTCTTATGATTAGTTTTAACTCAATGAGTATTTTGTCAGGTATTAAAGTGGCTACACCAACTTGTTTCTTAGGTCCATTTGCTTGGAATATCTTTTCCCATCCTTTTACCCTGAAGTGATATCTCTGATGTTAAAATGTGCTTCTTGGATACAGCAGAAGGATGGGACCTGTTTTCACATCCATTCTGTTAGTCTGTGTCTTTTTATTAGGGAATTGAGACCACTGGTATTGATAGCAATCAACAAACATGATTCCCATTATTTTGTTGGGGTAGTGGTGGTAGTGGTGGTGGTGGTGGTGGTGGTGGTGGTGGTGGTGGTGGTATGTAAGTATGTGTTTCCACTGTTTTGATTTGCTGGTCTGGGATTATTTACTACTTGTGTTTTCTTGGGTATAATTAATCACTTAAGTTGGAGTTTTCCTTTTAACACCTTCTGTAGGGCTGGATTTGTAGGTATATATTGCTTAACTTTAATTTTATCATGGAATGTCTTTTTTCCATCTATTGTGATTGATTTTTTTGGGTATAGTAACCTAAGCTGTCATCTGTGGTCTCTTAGAGTCTGTAGAACATTTTTCCAGGTCCTTCTGGTTTTAGAGACTCCATTCAGAAGTCAAGTATTTTTCTAATATGTCTGCCTTTATGTCTTTTTCTATTGCAGCTTTTGATGTTCTTTCTGTGTTCTTTGTGTTTATGGTTTTGTTTATTATGCATCACGGGAATTTCTTTTCTGGCCCAGTCTATTTGGTGTTCTATATGCATCTTTTACCTTGATACACAGCTCCTTCTTTAAGTTAGGAAATTTTTCTTCTATGATTTTGTTGAAAATATTTTCTATGCTTTGATCTGAGTTTCTTCTCCTTCCTCTATTTCTATTATTCTTACATTTGGTCTTTTCATAGTGTCTCAGATTTTCTGGATGTTTTGTGCCAGGAGAGATTTTTAGTTTTTTTGACTGAGGTATCCATTTCTCCTACCATGTCTTCAATACCTGAGAATTTTTCCTTCTATCTCCTATATTCTGTTTGTAAGGCTTGACTCTTCAGTTCCTATTCCAGTTCTTTAGTTTTCATTTTCAGATTTCTTTCAGTTTGGATTTCTTTATTAATTCTATTTCCACATTGAGATCTTGAACTGTTTTTGTTCATTTTCTTCTGCTGCTTGTCTGTGTTTTCATGGATTTCTTTAAGGGATTTATTCATTTCCTCTGTAAGGGCTCCAACATATACATAAAGGCAATGTTAAGGTCTTTGTCTTAGGTTTCAGCTATGTTGCATTTCTCCAGGCCTCCTGTAGTAGTTCTTGAGTTCTAGAGGGGACGTATTTTCTTGGCTCTTGTGTGTTTATGCTGTCATCTCGGCTTCTGGGTTTGGGAAGATTGTAATTGGAGGTGCTGATATCTGTTTGGTCCAATGGAGACAGGGGCAGAGGTGTAGGGGACGCAGCAGGTGTTCTGCTACAGAGATGGTGTTGAGATTGGGGGCTTGGATTTGGAGGAGAAGAGGAGTGGTGAAGATCTGCAGTTAGCCTACCTGCTTCCCTGGCTGATGTGGCCAGCATTTTCCCAGGGAATGGCTGCTTGTGGATGAGGCTGGGATTATGGGATTAGTGAGAGGAAAGGAAGCTAGAGGAGAAAGTCTTCGCAATCCAATGGAGATGGGGGTCAGAGAGCAAGGGGAGACCACAGCAGGTGTTCTGCTACAGAGCTGTAAATGAGACTGTTAAGGGTGTTTTAAAGAGCTGTCTATGCTTATTCTTAAGACCAGGGTTTTGGTTTAAGATAGTAGCACAGTCATTCCATCAGTATCATTATGAAACAACAAACTGGAGTTGCCTTTTTTCATTTATTAAAAAAGTATCTTTATTATATATGTATACATGTTTTGCCAGTATCACACATGTGCGTGATGATCTCAAGCCAGAAGAAGATATTGGAACCCTTGGAACTGGAGTTACAGATGGTTGTAACTATTGCTTGGGTGCTGGGAGCTGAACTTGGGTCCTCTGAAAGAGCAGTCAGTGCTCTCAACCTCTAAGCCAGCTCTCCAGCATTGGAGTTTCTTAAAATATTAAAAATCAGAACTGTCACAGGACCTAACAATTCCAGTTCTCAGTCTCAAAGTGATATTTATGTGACCATATCAATGGAAACATTAAGCAAACACATTATATTTCATGATAATGGTATAAATAAATCCAAATGATAACTTTTAATGTTATACTTTGTTATCTTTAAAACATTAGGCGCTGTGCTTTGGCAGAGGAGTACAGGAATCAACTTCAGATGCAAATTGCCCACCAGCAGAAGGCTCGAGAAGCAGAAAAGGAAGAGGAACGCCAGGAATTTGAAGCGGGAATGGCAGCAAACAAAGCTGGCCTGGAAAAAATACAGAGGATCCTCTCTGAGCATCAAATTCTATCCCAGAGCGTTCACCCCATGCGCAGGGGTTACCCTGACAAGCCTTCTCTATAGTTTTATACAAATCAATGAATGTTTTCTGGGTCTCTCACTATTTTTAACTACACCTTTTAACTAATGGATAAACTCTTATTCTCTGAGTTTGTATACTTTGTTGGACATAATTTTCTTTCTTCAAAATAAATTTGTTCTTTGGATACTAGTTAATTCTATATTGCCATAGCAAAATACCTAACATTACCAACTTAAAAAGAATAAAGATTTGTTTTAGCTTCTGGTTACAGTGGGTTGCTGTGTAATTTGTGTGGTTTTACAGGATGTGAAATGGTTGTTGGTACTTTACCAAAATCCTAGAGACAGGAATTAGTAAAGAAAAGTGGTTTGTTTATAATTTGGGCTATGTTCTGGCTCCTGGGCTGTGATAAACCACTGACCAAAAGTAACCTGGGGAAGAATGTGTTTGTCTTACACTTCCAAACCAAATCCATCACTGTGAGAAATCACAGGCAGGAACTCTAAGAAGAAACCTTTGAGGAAAAATTTGCTGGAGCACTTTCTGGCTCAATCACAAGCTTATGATTAGCCTTAGCTTCTTAGACAGCCTAGGAAAGTGCTGCCCATAGTGGGCTGGGCCCTCACGCATCAACTAATTATCAAGACAATCCCCACAGGCGTGGCCACAGGCCAATCCGATCTAGGCAATTTCTGGGTGGAGGTGTCTTCTCTCTACACTGTGTCAAGGTAACAAAGCCAACCAGGACAGACCAGAGTCGGATGTTGTTGTTATTGTTGTTTTGTCAGTTTCTCTCTTTAGGAAGGAAAGGCTAGAATCCAGACCAGACTTCTACTGAGGCCACAGCCCCTGTAGTAGCTCTTCTCCTCTCAGACACTGACAGGTGTCTGTGACTCTTCAGCTAACAGACTACCAGGTGCCCAAATTTCCTTACTGGGAAAGTGAGTTTAAAGTAAAGGAAACATTGGGTGGGTGTGTATCACAGTTCTGCACCCCAATTCTTCCCTGTCTCCTACCTGAGACTTCGAGAGCCTGGTGACCAGCTTGTGCTAAGACCACCTGCGTATTTAGAAATCAAAACCTTGTCTACCATACGTGCCAGAGTCCTCTCTTTAGAACCCCCACATGCTGTTATCTATTTGTCCATAGAATTAATAACTTTTCTAATGATCTTATGGTGAACAGTCCATCTCAGTGTCCCTCTTGAAACCCACACCTGAGATCTTTCATTCTCCTATGTCAGTATTACAGTAGAGTGACAAGACGAAGCAGACAGCACATACAGGTGTGTAGCCTTAGCTTTGAAATAAGTTGTCAGAATCTTTTTTCAGGCCTTCTCTGACAGTTCTGCTTCAGGGCTACTCCTACCCGCAGCATGAAATCTCCTCGGAATTTTTTATCTCTTGTTGTTTGACCCCAAAAACCTTTAAAATACTGGGAAAAGGCTCTATCATGTGGCCAGATCCCCAACCCTCTTTTAACTTAATAAATTAAATAAATAAATAAATAAATAAATAAATAAATATTGAGGCGTCATCTAGGTTATTCAGGCTGGTCATGAACATGTGATCTTGCCTCAGTTTCCAGAATAGACAAGATTATAGGCCTGGCCACCAGGCCAGATAACAATTTGATTCTTTAAGGTTTCTGTTGTACTGCCCCCAGCTCTGTGTCTATGACAAGGCAGTCATGTGAATGGAAGCTTCCCACTTCAAGACAGATAAAAGGTAACAGGAAGCGGCCAGGAACAAGGTATGCCCTTCAAAGGAATGCTGTCCCCACCCCATAAGTCACTTCATCTGACAAGCTGCCACCTTTTACAGTTGTACCACCTCCCAATGGTGGATACACATTTTAAACATCATTTAGAGAGATGAAGGCCCAAAGCAAATGTCGTAAACATAAGAGCAAATCCCCTAATCTTTTAACAATCACACTCCTAACGTTTTGGAGCCTGACCCAGTGACTTATGTTAAAATACAGCCAACCCTCTGATGACTGCTAACTCCCCACCTCATTTCCAAGTCTGAGGAGGACAAACGGGATTATAAAATTTACTACATAATGAAGTAGGGAGCTTCTCACCTATTTTCTATTCAAACTGTAGAATGAAAAATTATAAAGATCATTTTATAAAATATACATAGGTTCTTCTTTAAGTTTTTCTTTAAAAGGCATGGAAAATTTTCTCTGAAACAGGCTAAGAATGTGGACCGGCCAGTTACGGGAACTGGCTAACCACAAAAAGAGAAGAATGCAATTCAGCTAGGTGGAACCAAGGAACTGGTGACCACAGTGACTGGGCAGGACCACAATGACAGGGAAGGACCGCATTCCTGAAAAAAATAAGTGTACAGAATGTTTTCACGTGACCTTGACTCACATAGGTTGCGTTCCTTTGGAATGTTCCGCTATTTTTATGTTATGTCTCCTTGGCAACCCCCTCGCCCCCTCCTCATCCCCTGGTTTGTGATTTTTTCCCCTTTAAAAACCCTCCTCAGACTGTCTGTCCTTGTCAATTCAGCTCCTGCGTGAGCAAACGAATTGACCAACAGCCGACTGTTCCTCCCGAATAAACCTCTGCTGTTGCATCCAGTTTCGGTGTCTTGTGAGAATTACTAGGTAGTCGCATCATTCTTGAGTGAGGGTCTTGAGTGAGGGTCTCCCTGGAGTGGGGGTCTTCAAAACAACTCCAAATTACCTAGGAATTCAGTCTACATAGGGAGTTTCTGGCTAGCCAGGACTATATAGTGAGACATTGTCTTGAAATAAAAAATTCAATTTATCTTCACTATAAAAAGATCCCACTGCCCATCAGGAGCTCAACTTCTTTCCCTTGTTCTCTCTCTCTCTCTCTCTCTCTCTCTCTCTCTCTCTCTCCCTCTCCCTCTCCCTCTCCCTCTCCCTCTCCCTCTCCCTCTC
>NW_021604713.1:401966-436580 GCF_004785775.1 Grammomys surdaster | reverse complement strand
CTCTCTCTCTCTCTCTCTCTCTCTCTCTCTCTCTCTGTCTGTCTCAGAATAAAACGACTGTATTTCTGTCTGTGGAGCTGAACTAGAGAGAGGGAAGCTTAGCAAGGTGCAGATGGATGCACAGTAGGATCTCAGTTGGCAATGAGTTCATAGGCAATAAACACAACCAGGAACAGCTTTAGAGAACTGGTTTGTTTATGGGGTAGGGAGGGAAAAAGGGGTATTTATGCCCCTGGGGAGGTGGCCAGGGTCTCTGGGGCCAGGTTTTTGTGGATGTGTACAATGGGCCAGGGTAGGGGTGTTGGAAGATATTTCATCTACATACTCAGGGGCTGTAGGATCCTGGGGAGCTTGGGGGGAGAACCTTATAAGGTCAAACGGGAAGTGATGACTTATAACTGTCAGCCACTATGGTTCAACATCTGCCTACAGTGATTATCATTTATTAAAATATTTATTTGAAAAAAAGAAAAAGATTTAAAAGATCAAGATGGTTCCAAAAGCCTTGTCACCTGTTTGATCCCTGGAGTCCAAGACAGAAAGAGGTTATAGACACCTAAAAGCTTTCCTCTATCCAAACACACCCCAGCACTCAAGCAGGTGTGACTAAGGAATGCCATCATTTCCTGAGTCCTGCTCAGTGCTCTAGCACCAACCCTCTCCCCCAAAAGGTCACTTGTGCTGCAATACACTTGAGATTTTCTTGACCTTGACCATGATCCAAATGTGCTAACCAGAATCATCAATGTTTACACAAACTTAACATAAATGCAGATAACTGAAAAATGCATAAGTCAAACATAACTGTCATGTTCTATCTGAAACAATTACTATGTTCTTCCAGAAACAAACATTTCAAGACTACTCTGACCCTCATCTAACTTTGCTGTGAGGTATGACCTTTGTAGTTTTTGCCTTGTAGGCTAAACCCCTGAGTCTTGGCACCAAGACACATGGAAGCATCATTACCAGCTAATGGAGGACTCACATGCTTTCAATTGGCTTAATCAGTATGGTCATCTGCACCTTTCTTAGTTCTGAAGACCCCCGCAGAGCAAAGACCCTCACTCAAGTCTCGGGATGTCAAGGCCACCCAGTAAATCACTCAAGACACTGTAAGCTGGAGCAATGAGCCAAGGTTTAATCGAGAGAAAAGACAGCTAGCTGTTGGTCAATTCGTATGCCCACGCAGGAGCTGAATTGACAACGACTGACTGGTTGAGGGGCTTCTTAAAGGAAAAAACCGGAACCCGGGGGGTTAGGGGGTATTGTTGGGGAATTCTAACAAAAAGTACCGGTGGAAAGTACCTGTTCATAATTCAGCATATGACAAGGTTCAAGAATCAGTCATGTGGGAAACAGAACCCAATTTTATATAACCATCTGTTTTGTGGTCAGCTTTGTGGTCGGCTTGTTCCTGGAACATAGAGCCCATGAACTAGCTAACCTGTTCTCTTTTTTTTGGCTCCGTTCTGTCTGTAGTCTGTTAGGGGTAAAATATTTTCTATTCTTTCTTATCTTGAGGAAAATTTCTAAGTCCTTGAGGAATCTATGTATACTTTTCCATGTCCTTTTAAAATCTAAAGAGTATCATGTATATATCTAAAATAAATCCTACAAACTTAATATAATCTCTATAATTTTCACTCTACAGTTCATTTATTTCAATTCCACATACATTAGTAATAAATAAAACAGGTAGGATATGTAAGACTCTTGCAAGCCTCAGCTTACCGGAGACCCCCTCAGTGAACCACGAGGAGATGTGAATCCATGCAAAAAGCAAGAGAAACTTTAATGATCCAATGCATTGGGGTCGTCCTGGACCAAAGGTGGAGTAGCGTCCCCAAGCAGCCCATTTGGTCAGTTTTTATACAGCTTAAGGGGTGAACTAGAGAAACAGTAACTAGGCACAATATTATTGGCGAACACTGTGATTTTTAAACTGATTGGTCTTTAGGGAATAGGGTAGCAGAGATCTCCCTTGTTTCCAGGTGGCAAGGGTTGGTCCGTCCTGTGGAATATGTCACTGTACTCTGGGCCTTCTGAAGACCTCCGCAGAGGGGAGACCCTCACTCAAGTCTCAGAAAGTCGCGACCACCCAGTAATCTGCTCGAGACACTGTGAACCGGAGCAATAGCGAGGTTTATTCGGGCATGTGACAGCTAGCTGCCAGTCAATTCGTATGCCCACGCAGGAGCTGAATTGACCCCGACAGCCAGTTTGAGAGGGGTTTTTAAGGGGAAAAACCACAAACCAAGGAATGGGGAGGGGGATGAGGGGTTGTTAAGGTGGCATAACATAAAAATAGCGGAACATTCCAAAGGAACCCAGCCTACGTGAATCAGGGTCATGTGAAAACTCTCTGTATGCTAATCTTTCTCAAGAATGTGGTCCTGCCCTGTCACTGTGGCCTTGCCCTGTCACTCCGGTTCTCAGCTTGGTTTCCAGCTAGCTAACTTGAATTCTAGCCAGTTCCTGTAACTAGCTTGTCCACATTCTTAACTTGCTTCATGGCTCTGTTTCTCAGAAAATTTTCCATGACCTTATAAAGAAAGCCTAAAGAATATTTTATATGTCTAAAAAGGATTCTATATACCCAGCATCTATAATTTTTCACTCTACACCTTCCTCTACACAAAGGTTGGTCCCCAGCCCCTGTGGTCTGAGGAATGTTAATTAGCCTCTTCTGTCTGGAAGGGAGAGGTGCCTAAGCATTCTATGACCTTTCTCTTCAAGGAGAAAAGAGGTCTGGTGGAATTTTCCAAAGTTCCTGAGCTGACCTCTTCAGGCATATATGGGCAAAAAGGCTAAGGAAAGAACACCCTGCTCCTGGACTGACTTACAGCTTATAGACTTGGAATTCCCCACCCCCATGACTCCGTGTTCATGGCCAAACAAAGTTGGTGGCCAGCAATATTCAGGCTCCTCTGTACTTTCCCATTAGCGCTCAGTGCATGCTCCAAAAACTCTATAAAAACCCTTCTCCTCCACCTAGCCCTCTGCTGTCTCTGTTCCAGTCAGAGGCAGATGCCATTCTGGTTTTCTCCCCAAAAATCTCACGTGAGGTTTGTTGTATGCTATGACTTTGTGCTATTCCTTGCCTCCTAACTGCCAAGATGCCCTTCAGCCAGAAAAACACTTACAGTGTGCTTCATGAGTAATTCCAGCACTCAGAAGGTAAAAGAAAGTGGATTTTTGTGAGTTGTAGGACAGCCTAGTCTACATTGGGAGTTTTGGGCCAGGCAAGACTACCCAATGAGACCTAGTCTCAAAATAAAAACAAAGTAAAACGTAAAAAGCTTTTGTAACAATTTTTGTCTGATACTTTGTGTTTTGTTTTGTGACAGGGTTTCTATGTTTATCTGGGTATCTGGAGCTAGCTCTGTAGATCAGGCTTGCCACAAACTAACAGTGATTCAGTTGGTGGTGTTCTCAGTTTTTCTGACTCATCCACTTTATCTACTTCTTTTGACTCCACAGGAAAAGGGATCACAAACAGCAAGCTTTCAGAGGTTCAGGGATAGGAGGGCTGAAAAAAAGAAGACAAAAAGTTGGGATCAAGACGTCTATATGAGCTGATGACTTACACAAGTTCGTTAAGCAACACAGAACCTTATGTACTGTTTCCAGATGAAATTGGACAGATGAGGAAAGTAGACAGCTATCATACAATGGGACAAAATCAGCAGGAAGCTAATCAAGCAATGCATTACAAACAGAATGTAAGAGTCCATGATTCACCAAAGAATGATACTCTGCACTGAAATAGTATGTAAACGCAAAGGTGTTTTATTCTGCAGAAGTCCAGCATGCTGGGATCTCCCATTAACAAGACAGAGAGACAACCAATAGAGCTTGCAGGCCTAATTTTAAGCACATTAGGAAATTCCAGGGCAAGTGACCTTTATATTAATCTGTTGGGTCCATCTCTAAGGACATTCCCTTACTGGGGTATAAATTGGGCTGGAAACTTGCTGATGAGTTCAGGAAACTTTGCTGAGGAAATAGATGAGGAAGTCTGGAAACTGCTGCGGACCCATTGTCCTTGCCTCAGGCCAGGTGACAGGGCAGCTCCTGAGGCCTAGACTCGCCTGGGATTACCCAGTTCTTGGAAACATCGATTTAAGCCTTGTCTCCTTAATTTCCAATTTGAAGCCTGTCATGGAATCACCCTAGCCTTCTCAGGAACTGTAAAAGAATGGGGAACTTTTATGCCTGCCTTAGCTCTGAATAATCATGTGTCCTTATACTTATTAATAGCTTCTAGCACTATAGCTGGGCAGATTCTGGGCTATTCTAATCCCAAAATGCTGGCCTGAAGCTACTTCCCAGCCACGTGGCCCATTACCTGCCATCTTGATCTTGCTCTGGTCTCCTTCATCTGTGTGTTGATGGCAACTGCTGTCCTTCCACCTGAGACCCTCCCTCTCAGGGCATGTAAGTCTCACCTTATCCTCTCCTGCCCAGCTATAGGCTATTCAGTAGGTGATAGAGAATAATGTTTTACAAAATACTCAGCCATAGCAAGGTCTAGACTGCAACCAGATCTCTGGGTACAGAAATCAGCATACAAATGTGAAAAGAACAAAGTAGCAGAATAAACTCCATTTTGCTCTTCAAACTCCATTTTGAGTTACTTGTCCCAGGGGTAACATGACCCCTGCCCTTCGGCTCTGAGAAAAAGACCACAAAATATTCTTAACAGTTGAAAATAGACATAACAGCTGTGGCCAGATCTTAATAACAAGATAAACTGGTCACAGTAACAGGATGAGCTAAGAAAACATGAGTCGTTCCCAGGTCAAGATGCCCCTTTTAGATGTGTGATCACTCTTTGGGGTTTGAAGAGATGCTATGCACCAATCAGTTTAAAGAGCAACATTACTTTACTCACATACCCAATCATGCAACGCCAAAGCTTGGAAGCCCCTGCTTACAATTTTCCCTATATAAACCCTAATCCCCTAGATCTAGGTGTCACTTTGAAAGACCCCCCCGATATGGGAGACCCTCACTCAAGTCTCAAGAATACACGACTTACTCACAACCACAAGAGAGACCGGACTTGTTGCAACAGCAAGAGGTTGTTTATTCAGCGCTGGGCTGAGACTCATGTCCCATACAAGGGCAGAGGAGTGTCGACCCAGAGGCTTTGGAGGAAAGGGTATTTAAAGAAAAAAAACACAAACCAGGGGGATGAAGGGGAAAATCAAAAAGAGGAACAGTAGTAAATCTTAACCCATACCATAAAAATAGTGGAAAGTTTTCAACCTATTATTTAGCTAGTCATAAACCAGGGTGGGGAGTGGGAAACATCCTGTACACATTTTTTTTCTCAGGAATGTGACCTTAACCTAGCCCATTGTGGTCAGTCATTTCCCAGAGTATCTTGACCAACCTGTATTTGTAGTTCTGCTATTCTTTGTGGTGAGTCAGTTCCTGGAACGGCCTAGCTGACTTGCCTTCTGGCTAGTTCTCTTCTTTTTCCCGTTTTAGTGGCCAGGTAGTTCCCTAAACCCTGAACTTAGGCCTGTGAATTTACTGGCCTTAATCCAGATAGGGGTCTCTTCTCTATGATTTTTTCCTCCTTATAACTTTCCTAACCTAATCAGGAAGGGTGACCTGAATTCAAACCTGAATAAAGACTCATATGCTTGCATTGAAGTTGTGGTCCCTGGTGATCTCTTGGGTGGGGGTTCTCACAATCTGGGCATAACAGATGCACAGTGCACAAAAATATCCCCCAACAGGGAACACAGATTACCTCAAGTACATCATAAACAAAGCATACAACAGCCTTGGGACTGGTAACCAAAGAGGAAAATTTGGGTTCCCAGAAACTGAATGGAAACTTTGATATCTTCATGATGGCAACACACACACACACACACACACACACACACACACACACACACACACACACACAATCTATTTACCTCAATGGCAGACCAAAGTATGGATATATCATAGTACAACTTGGTTATCAGGCTTTACTCTTTGGGGTGAAAACCTTATGAGGTTTTTCCCCAAGACCCTAGAGCACCTTAGAATGTAGATGAAATATCTTCAAAGATCCCCCCACGCGCAGCTTGTACAGATCACAGCAGGCCAAGAGGGTTCCACCAGGGGAGGTTTATTAAGAGAGTGGCGGGGGAGAGAAGAGTAGAGAGGATAGAGGCCGGCCATGACCACGTGGAGAGAGGGGGGAAGGGAAGGGAGGAAGGGAGATGACAACCTGCAGGCACGCGGGGTCGAGGAGCAAGAGAGAGAGGAGGGGCCAAGCAGCCCCTTTTATAGTGGGCAGGGTTACCTGCCTGTTGCCAGGTGACTGTGGAGGTGGAGTTTAACAGATTGCTAACAGTATAAATACTCCCTTTTCCTTGAATAAATTGAACCAATTCTCCAAAGCTGCGTCCAGGTATATTAATTGCCTACACTGAGATTCTGTACTGTAGTCACTCAGGCCTGCCTAAGATCCCTTCCCTTAAGTCTAGCCTGCTGCACAACAGGGCTGGCTACCCCAAGGGACAAGCAGACATAGGGCAGCAACTGACACCCAATGTGGATGTAACAGGATCCCCAGTAGGAAAGGGAGATAGGTGAGCACCCCTAGCCTTCTGGCATTAACCCAAAGTCCTAAGACTGAGAACTGGCGATCTATTTTTTCCTTCATTTTCAGTTTCGCATTGGGTTTGTGTATGTTGAAGTGGGAGCTGATACCTGGCCAAGGCTACAGCTTGGCATTGGTAGAAGGCCCTTAAACTTCTGCCTAGATGCCAACAGCTAGCTTGAGTGTTGGCTAACAAAAACAAAAACCCAGTTACACAATAACCAGTTAAAGCCATTCAGAGTATTCACTGATTTGTCTGAAATGTGTAGCTAGGCTTGTTATCCCCAGATCGAGGGGTCTCCACAGACCACCAGGAGTCCAACTTGCATGCAAAAGCTGAGTCTTTTTCCATGCTCAAGCTCATTCCCTCCAGCCTCTCCAATGCAGAGGATGGTTGTAGAAGGCCCAGAGCTGGTGTAGGACTTTAGGGTCTCAGTTTGAACTTAGAATTCAGGTCTTGATTTGAACTTAAGATTAAAAGAATCCCACTGTCCCAGGACACATCCCGGGAGGGGCACATTCCTTAGTCAGAGGACCCTTGCTAGATTAACATTCAGAGGAAGAAGGGAGAGGCTGATTAACATTCCTCAGACCACAGGGGAGGGAACCCACCTGTGAGTGAGGAAGGCCCAGAGCACACAGACACATTCCAGGACACTCCTTGTCATAATCTGAGTCACCTAAAGACCAGGCCTGGAAAGGTCAGACTTTGTGGTTTGTCCTCGTGAACTCTGTATAAAAACTGTTCCCAGCTTTTGTTCAGGGCTCTCTTGCCTGCATGTGAGAGAGTCCTACTACACTAGTATCATTAAACCTCATGTTATTGCAGTGAGTCCTGACAATGTGTTTCTGTGGGAGTGCATCCTGTGGTTTTGGATCTTAGAGTCCAACACTGGTAAAGCTTGCCTATTTATCATGTTTTCAGTGGGATGAGGGGCTTTCCAAATTGGCAGTTACATGATTGGTTAATATTTGAGAATTTACAACTTGGCACATTCCTATTGGCCAGCAATGATTTCAGCTTGTTGTGTGCAATTGTGGCTATCTGAAGCAGTTTTGAGACACCTGTAACATTAGGTATTTTCCTCCTAAGAGCCAATTGGCTGTCACTAAGGGTGGAGAAGCAGTTGTTACTAGGAAAGTAGTGGCTGTTGCTGGGGGTGTCTTGGTTCCTGGAACAAGTTGTGGTTTTTCCAGTTCCTGGGTTTAGCCTGAGGACAAACACAACATAAGATGGAGTCTAAATACAAAATGGAGTTTGTAATGTTAGGCTGGGTCCTTCAGGCTCACATCTGGGATTTTGGGAAATCCCCTGGGGAGCTGCACAGAACTCAGGAAAGTTCCTCTCTGACCTCAGAGTTTCAAAACCTTTTCTGTTAGTATTCTATCTAAACTCTACCTCCTCAGTTACCTGGTAACAGCCGGGTGTGCTCCTCCCCACAGTTACCTGGCAACAGCCAGGTAGGCCTGGCCCACTATAAAAGGGGCTGCTTGCCCCCTCCTCTCTCTCTTACTCTCTTGATCTCTTGCCTCTAGCTTCTCTCTGTCCCTTCACCCCTCCCCTTTCCCTTCCCCCTCTCTCCATGTGATCATAGCCAGCCTCTACTTCTCTTCTTCCTCTCTCTTATATTTCTCTCCTCTCACCTTGGCCCTACCTCCAAATAACCTCCCACCCATTGGAACCATTTGGTCTGTTGTGGTCTGTCCTAAGCAGCTCATGGAGTCTAACATTTTCTATCATGGGAAATACCTCATCATAACAAAAGAAACCTCAAATTGGGGGAATATGGGCCCTTTCGAAATCCCATGGAGTAAAACTTAGAGAAAAGCAACCTCCTCATTCTGGAAAGAAGTCTGAAATAGTGCCACATATGGCCACAGGAGACCCTTACAGCCTAACCCAGCACTGAGACATCCAAGAAGGTACCTTCCTCTATTTTCTGCTTATCCATAGCTACAATTCACCAGTGTGTAGGACCTCCAAAAACGGAACCTGCCAAGGATGCTGGATCCTCTCAGTCAGGTGAGTGTGAGGATGACGGTCCTAAAGCCCACCCTGTTCCAGATCTCACAGCCCTTGAACAGGAAATTAAAGTCATACATAAAGCCATCTCCTCGGCCTCCTCGGCAACATGCTCTTGCCTGGCCCAAGCCAGTTTATATCCTACCTACTACCATAACACTGGACTCCATTACAAAGGCAGATGGAAGACTGAGCGAGCTTGCAGCTCCCCTACCCCCATCCCCTATTTGTTCCTCTACCCAACAATACCATGCTCTCCAGGACCCAGCCAAGACAACAGCAGAAATGCTGCATAAGCCTTTGGCTTCCTTCCCCCACCCCATACAGTACACAACAACTTTGTAATCTCTGTGATTCCATTACAGAGGTGGAGAAAACTGCTTAAACTTCAGGATAACTCCTCCTCTCCCCCTACTGCCCATACACGTCATGGCTCTGCCATGAGTTTGGAATTTCAGACATTCCCAGTCAATATTCACCCAACATGGACTAAATTGCTTTATTGGTACCCCTATCAAGCTATAGATTTTTAAAAGCTCAGACAGCAGTCAAGGAGGACAGCATCCATGCTCCTTGTACTAAATCCCTCCTCCAAAGTCAAATTGCTGCCTTAAACACACCCCAGGCTTGTTGGGACATCTGCCTTCTAAAAGAAAAAGAAAAAATGATAAAAAGAAAGAGAAGAGAAAAAGAGAAGAAGAGAAAAGAGAAAAGAGAAAAGAGAAGAAAGAGAAAATAGAAGAGAAGAGAAGAGAGGGGAGGGGAGGGGAGGGGAGGGGAGGGGAGGGGAGGGGAGAGGAGAGGAGAGAAGAGAAGAGGAACTGAGGCAACTAGAATTCAGAACTCTGGCTGGGAGCTGCCTCTCAGCTCAGCTAGAACTCAGAGCTCTCTAGCTGCAGAGTGACAGTTCTTTCTGTCAAGGGCCCACCACACAGAGCATCGACACCTGAATTCCAAGAATGAACCTTGGGGTTTTGCTACTGCAGCGACATCTTGAGATAATGGAGCTGGCCTAGAACTTAGAATTTTCTTGCTTCTTTGTTTGAGTTTTGTTTAAATGTTTTCGGTTTTTACCAAGTAGCAGAAAGAACTCGATATTAAAGGTCTGTTCATAGGAAATTATTTTTCCCCTAATGAGGAGAAACTTGAAGCACTCACATAGTTAGTAAAAGAAGAACTCCAACTTGAGTATACCCACTGTTGGGTAGTACATGAAACACCCCTGTGTTCTTTATAAAAAAAGAGCTCAGAAAGGAGACTGCTATAAGGTGTAAGGGCAATTAACAAAAACCATATGAATCTGGGGTTCTTCCAAAAGAGGGCTGCCCCATGTCTCAGCCATCCCTGCCAATGTACTTCTCTTGGGAATAGATACCAAAGACTGCTTTTTTTCCATCCCTCTCGACCCTGGAAACTGTAAACACTTTACATTTTCAGTATCTCCAACCCCCAAGCCCCTACTATTAACAACTCTGGGCCAGCTTTGTGGTAAGAATGGACAACTCTTCCTCAGAGAATTGCAAACAGTTCCACTACCTGCCCAGAATCTGTTGCCACTGTATTAAAACCTTACTTGGACAAAGGACTCAATATTTACCATTACTTGGATGACATGGTGGTGTGGGGAGTTTTTTCTTCCTGCCCCTTTTTACTTAAGGATCAATTAATACCTTCCTTATCCTCCCAGGGATTTAAAGTAGTCCTTCATAAGATGCAACTTATCCCACTTATTGTAGTCCTAAAGACAGAATATCTTACCTCAAGACCTCTCAAACTCTGCTTCCCCCTAAACTTAACTCTTGCCTCCCTCTAGAGCCTTTTGGGTAACCTTAACTGGTTTCAACCCCTGCTCCCCCTTCCCACAAGCATTCTCCAGCCTCTCTTTGATCACTTAAAAAGAAATAAAACCCCTCCTCCCCATGAACACACTCTCCTGAGGCAATCAAAGCTCTAAATTCTGTCATATGGCCCTAAGAGACATGGCACTTACTAAATATAACCTTATAATCTGTACAGTTTCTTATCTTCAATTCCTCCCCCACACTCACAGCCACAGGGAATGCTAGAATGGCTTCACTCCCTGGTGGAGGGACACCTAGCATTCAGACTATGTACTTGCCACCATGATAAAAAAACTGGTAGAAGCAGATCAATGCAGACCTCAGACAAAGAGGTAGATACCCTTACAGTGCCTTTTCCTCTCTTCCACATTCAATGGCTGTTGTAGGATCACTCCTGGTCTGCAGTATCAGTCTAATAAGATTCCTAGAGCAGATTGAGAACCATTAATTCTAACAAAAAATGAACCTCTGCCTTGTCCCTGCTTACTTGGCTACCTTCTTGACTTTTCACCAAAAATCCTATTGCTGGAGCATCCATGTATTACACTGTTGGGGGTAAGGGGGCGCTGTTGCAGTCATCTATTGCTCTATCAATGACCCTCCAACCATAAGCTTCAGAGAATTATCTCCGAAGTCTCTACAATACAAAGAAATATACACCATTTATTTAGCCTTTTAAAAAGCTAAGGTACCACTTAATCTCTTTTCTGACAGTGTTTGTGCTGTCAGCCTGCTCTATTGGCTGGCTATTTCTCTTATCAGATTATATGACAAGATATATGCTTCTTTGCTGCTACAGGGGGCGCTGCTGATATTGATTCATGTTTGGTGTTTGCTATTGGACTGGACTGCTGATATTCTGATAATGGAGATTGGAATTGCCTCAAAGAACTATTTCTAAACAGGACCAGAGCCCACTTTGACCTATTAACCATTTTTTCTCCCCTACCTTTGGTCAGTGGGCTAGAAGGGAGATTGAAGTTAAAGAACCCTAAATAAAGTAGGCTTTGAAAAGTCTAAGCCTACAGGTGGCACCCAACATGTTTTAGGTGTAATGAGTAACTTCACTTTTAATGAGGTAGAGGAAAAGGCAAGTTTTGATGGACTAGAAATGTTATTTAAGGAGGTTAGCAAAATAACAGCTACTGCTACTGGGTGATCTTCTGCTTTGCTCCCAGATGGGGTCTTTTGGCTTTGCTTCATAGTCTTCATGTATACCAGCTTGAAAAATGATTGGGAGGAAAGCTGGAAATTCAGAATGTTCACTCAGTTCTCTTGTGTTACAAAGGATTGAAGAGTTGGCTATGTACTTAGAGAGTTTGTAAATAGACATTGAAGTGCTTGGAAAGCAGAGCCAGTCGTAGTAGGAGAACAACAGGGTTCTGATGTCTTGGTGTCTGAGTTCAGGAATTTACCGCATGATAAAAATGGAAAGCAAACTAGGCAGGAAGGCAAACTGCTGCCCTACCCTGATCCATGAACTTTCACTGCCAGGTACCTAGAGCATCTATGTGAGACAAGGGGCCAGGAAGAGCAGGAGACAGTACAGTTAGTGTTTTGCCAAGTGCACTGCCAGAGGATTTGCTTGAGGGTACACAGGAACCTTCAGCCTTCCCAGTCTTTGTTCAGCATATACATGCTAATGACAGTGCTCATGCTTATAATGAGTTGACATGCTCTCCAATAGAGATGCTAGACCCAAAGCATTTCAAACAGGCTGTTCCCTATTTGTTAAAGAACTGTTAAGTAACTACTCTTTGCTACATAGCAAAGAGTTATTTCCCAGGATTAGAAGGAACTGGTGTCAGCTGTGCTAGAAGCTGGTCAGTAATTACAATGGTTGTCATGATGGAGGCACGATGCCACAAAAATAGAACAAAGTAATATTGCAAGGGGGATAAATGTTACGAAAAACCAACTGCTTGGTAAAGGGTGTTTTGCTGACCTACAAGAACAAATTTGATCTGATGATGTGTTATTGAACATTGTTGTGCTGAATCTTTAAGAGCTTAGGACATAATTGAGGAGTCGGAGAGTGTGGGGGGGTGAGGGCAGTGCTAGTAGGGAGAAATCCACAGCACTTACTAAGATAATACAGGGTCCTGCAGAAGCTTTACTGATTTTTTACAGAGATTCTGTAAAATAGATAGGTAGAGCCATATCAGACCCTGAAACCAAACAGCTATTGATAGAGACCTTGGCATTTGAAAATGCAAACACTGAATGAAAGAGAACAATCAGACCATTTGAAAGCACAAGGAACCCTTATAGAAGAATGGATAAGAGAGACAACTGGTATTGGTTCTTGAGAGCATCATGCTAATATCATAGGGCAAATTATAGCTAGAAGTCTTAGGAATCAAAATATCCAATGCTTTCATTGTGTTGAATCTGACCATGTCCAAAGAAATTGTAAGGCTAGAGGATTCAGAACTCAAAATAGCAGGTACATTGACTCTGGAGAATATGCTATTCATAGAAGAGAACAAGCAGGTTTTAGCTACTATGAAACACAAAGGCTTCCAGGGTATTATAGCAGCTGTTGAAAGGGCAAGCACTGGACTAAGGATTTTAGGTCCAAGAGAGACATATGAGGTAATCTCTTGCCATCAGAAAACAAACAGAGAGGCCTGTCAGCTCAAGGCCCCTCAGCAAGCAAAGTGAGCCGTTTTCCTTGGTATCAGGATGTACCAAGCAGGCAAGAGAATAAAAACTAAGTATTTCTGATCTTATACATGCTACAGAAGGAAGTATACCTTTGGATGTGGCCACAGATATGCCTCTTACACTAACCTCAAAAGTTGAGTGTTACAAGTTAACCACTGGTGTTAATGGTCTTTTACCTTTAGGAACAGTAGGAATAATCTAGGGAAAAAGTAGATTAACTTCTCAAGGATTTATTGCATTTCTAGGTATAGTAGATGGGGATAGCAAGAAAGAAATTAAAATCATGGCAGATGTGAAAAAGGAGATGTAAATTAATGCAGGGGATAGAATTGTTTAGCTGTTGTTTCCTTACATCAAGGGCAAGGTCACTCTGGAAGAAAGAACAGGGGCTTTTGGGAGTACTGGAAAATGTGTGTTCTGCCAAACAGTGGTTAATGATCAGAGATACAAATTGATGGTATAACTGAGTGATGTTGAAATAGAAGGTTTGGTGGATACAGGAGCTGACGTTAGTATAATTGTCCAAAAGTCTCAGAACCTAGATTGGTCACTTCAGAAAGTTTACATTCAGTTTATAGGAATTGTTAAATTATCAGAAATAAGACAAAGTGTATGATAAACGTTGTGACCAGAAGGGTAAACAGCAAAGTTGAGACCTTATGTGCCTGACATACCCATAAATTTATGGGAAAGGGATCTTTTACAACAACGGGGTACTCAAATTAATATTCCTGCAATTCTGAGGACAGCAAATTAGGTGTGATATGGTAGATGCTCCTGGGGAAGGTACTGATATGGGTGATTGAGAACAATCACAAGCTGTGTTATTGTCCAAACATAGGACAGCACAGAGCTTGAGTTTCCAAATTTCTAAAAGGGGCCACTGCTGACATACCAATGGCCTTGCCCCTAAATGGTTATTAAACAGACCTGTGTGGCAAGAACAGTGGCCCATAACAAAAGAAAAATTGCAGGCACTTGAACATCTGGTACAAACGCAGCTGAATGCTCAACACATAGAAGAGTCGACCAGCCTATGGAATTCCCCTATGTTTGTTGTAAAAAAGAAATCAGGTAAATGGAGAATAATAATGGCTATAAGAGGAGTTAATAGAGTAATTCAACTAGTGGGTTCTTTACAGCTTGGACTGTACCTTCTTTGTCACCAAGATCATGGCCTGTAATAATAATTGACTTGAAAGACTGCTTTTCACAATACCCTTGATTGAGCAGGATAGAAAAAGGTTTGCTTTCTCAGTACCTACTCTCAACAACAGTGGTTCAATAAAAGTTACCATTGGAAAGGTGTTTCCACAGGTAATGTTAAATACTATTACTTAGTGTCAATATTTTGTGCAATAACTATTAGAAATAGTTGATAGGTAAGTTCCTCAATCTGTCATTTAGTATTACACGGATGAGATTTTGTTGACTGATTCTGAAAAAAATGCTTTAGAGAAAATATTTAAGGAAACACAAAAAATTCTCCCATGCTGGGGGTCACAGATTGCTCCAGAAAAACAAAAAACAAAAAACAAAATGGAGATTCACTTAGTTATTTGAGTTATAAAATCAGTCAACAAAAAGTTCGACCACAAAAGGTACAGATCTGTAGGGGCCAATTGCAAATTCATGACGATTTTCAAAAATTAATGGGAGATATTAACTAGTTGAACCTATAATTGGATTAAGTACTTATGAGTTAAGTAATTTGTTTCGAACACTACAAGGAGATTCACATTTAAACAGTCCAAAATTTCTAATAGCTGAAGCAGAAAAAGAGTTAACTCTTGTAGAACAAAGACTGCAAGATGAATTTATAGATTGAATTAAACCTCAATTTGATTGTATTTTGGTCATTTTGCCTTCAACTCACTCTCCTACTGGGCTCATTATGCAATGGGAAGATTGACCCGACCTGCAGGTCCTAGTTATTTGTGGGGGCGAGGAGGACCACAACCTGAAAGAAGAACGGGTGAGAGAGAGAAAGGACTCAAGGAAGCAGGTGCTTGTCCAGAGCCATCTATTTGAGCACAAAGCGCCTTTTTATAGTATGTTTTACAAGGGGAGGGGTAAGAGGGACCAGGTGGTGGGAAAGTACAGAATCTTCTTGGCCTGTGCCTTGAAACATTTCACAGTCTACTTGCTCTCCTCAGAAGACACAGTACATTGCCTTTAATCTATCTACAGCTGCCAAACAGGATCTTGTGGTTGTCTAGCTGCAGGGGACATTGTGCAGGTGGGGAAAGGTAGGGAGTGAAGGTAAGGGGCAAGGGTCCTGGCTTCTGACAGAAGATAGTATTATAGAATGGATTTCTTAGTACATAAAAAATTTTTAAAAATGAAGGCATATATAGGAAAGATTTCTATATTAACTATGAAAGGTAGAATAAAATTATGTCAATTGTCAGGAATAGATCCAGCTGAAATTGTAGTACCTCTTACTAATGCTGAGATGATGTCATTATGGGTGATTAGTGAAGATTGCCAAAAAGCTTGTAGTAACTACTTGTGCAAATATCTGAAAAGCAAATACGTACGGTTTATAAAAAGAACTAATTGGATTCTTCCACATATTGTAAAGAGAACATCAATTCCAGAGGGACCAGCATTCTATACTGATGGAAACAAGATGGAGATAGCAGGTTATAAATCAGACAAAAATAGCAAGGTAACATCAAAAGTCTATATACATCATTTTAAAAACCAGAACTGTATGCAATTGTTATGGTACTATTAGATCATCCTGAATCTCTTAACAATTACTCTTTCTTTATATGAAGAAAGAGTTGTTTTGCATATAGAGACTGCTGGATTTGTTCCTGATAACCCAGAATTAACTTTGTTATTTACACAAATTGCAACAGGCCATCAGAAGTAGAAACTATCCATTATATATTACTCATAGTCAGCCTCACACAGGTTTGCCAGGTCCATTAGCTCAAGAAAATAAGGAAACTGACTAATTACTAATAGGAAATGTGTTAGAAGCCTCAAATTTTCATGAGAAGCATATTAATGAGAAAAGTTTGAAGAAAAATAATTTTCTATCACTTGGAAAGAAGGCAAAGAAATAAAAAAAAAACCCAATGTCCTACATGTTGTCTATACAACCAAACTCCATTACCTGCTGGTAGTAATCTTAGGTGTACAAAAAGAAATGACATCTGACAGATGGATTTTTTTTAATCAAATCATACTTGGTGTTTGCTACAGGACCGAACTGCTGCCCAAGAAAATCAATCTCACCTCCAAAGAACTATAGCTGAACATGTCCATTTCCCCCACATCCGAATAACTTTTCTCTTCCACTACCTCTGCTGGGTGGTGGGCTAGAGGAGAGGTTGAACCCTTATTAACAGTAGGTTGCAAAAAAATGTGTGCCTACAGGGTTTCAATAAGCAACTGCTTTAAGTTCTAAATTTGGAAAACAAATATATATACACCATACCATTGACACATACTTGGGAATTTTGAAGTGGAAACTTCTAGTTCTTTGGAAAGTTAGTTATGTCAAATGATGTTTTGCTGGGGCACATAGGTGAAAGGACATTTTACTTAAGCAAACACATGAAAGACTGTTTTCCTGAAGCAGATACAAGTGAAAGGATGTTTGGATACAGCAGACAGGTAAAAGGGCTCTTGATGAAGAAGTATAACTATGACCCCACAGACAGTGGGGGCCGAGCACTGAGCTTTGGTTTGCTCTGCCTCATTATTTTTCACTAGTGACATGCATATACAAAACACTGTTGAGCTCAACTTGTGCTAAAGCTGACATTGAGAGAAACTTGCCCAAGAACTGCTCATGAGGTTTCTGCGGCAGCTTGCCGATTCTGCAGCCTTGTCTCAGGCCAGTTGCCAAGCCTGGAAGTTTCTTCCGGATTGAACTACAGCTGCTGGGTGTCTGCTTGCTGAAAGGACTGGACTGCAGCTGTTGAATCATATTTGGTGTTTGCTACAGGATTGAACTGCTGCCCAAGAAGACCAACCTCACCCCCAAAGAATTATTGCTTTATTATGCGTCCATTTCCCCCATATCCTAATAATTTTTCTCTTCCACTACCTGTGCTGGGTGATGAACTAGAGGAGAGGTTGAACCCTTATTAAAAGTAGATTGCAAAAAATGTATGCCTACAGGGTTTCGATGAGCAGCTGCTTTAAGTTCTGAAAAAGCTGATTGTGTTATTACACACTTATGGAAATGATGACAATTATGGGGATATCTACACAAATTAACACTGTTAATGCTCTTGCTCATGTATCCAATAAGATGAAGCAATGTTTTGCATATTACAGTATAAAAAATTACTAGTATACGACATAATCCCACAGGAGAAGCAATTGTAGAAAGAGCCAGTCATACCTTAAAAGAGATGCTTATTAAAGAAAAAGGAAGAATAAAACCCTCCCAGGAACAGAATAAATAATGTTTTTATTAACTCTAAATTTTCTTAATATCGTTGAAAACGGTACATTAGAAGCTGAGAGACACTGGGTTATTGAAAAAACTGAGGAACTGGGCCAACCAATACACTATAGGTGATGTGTTGACATTAGGATGGAAACTAGCAATAGTTTTAAGATGGGGTGTGGTCATGCTTATGTATCTACAGGCATTGAAAAAAAAAAGTGGTTACCAGCAAAACTTATAAAGATTAGATCTGACCAGGGAAAATCTCTTATCACCTGAGACGTGAATGTCTTCACAAAGCAAATAGCCCAGGTGATTCACTCTCAAAACCTGTCTCAGTTACTGATTTCTCCAAAGTATGCATGGAAATTAACTTCAGAAGGGCTAGCAAAAATGATCGATGACATGCAGACTGGGCAACACATGCTATAGCTAGCTTTTAAAAGACTGACCATTTTTTCATGGGTCCCAAACAGGAATTCTTTACCCTAATTCAGCAGGGAGGAATTATAAGAAGACATTCATCTTTAGACCTTAAATTGGGGTGAATGATTTTGGTTGTTACTATCTAGGGTGTTAGGTTGTTATTGGCATAATCAGGGAAGAAACAAAATAAAGTTTAAATCAGGGATCTCTTAACTCTGTTTTTCTTTTATCTTTTTCTTTTATCTAATGATGAGGGAAAAGATGGAAAAAAGGAATAATATAACAACAAATAAAAAATTAAAAATTAAAATGATTTGAATAAAAAGTAGAATCTCCTAGTATTAAATATTTTACTTTGGCATGGATTAATGTATATTAATAGAAATTTAAGGTTGTTTGGTTTAATTATTGTATATTGATAACACTTTAAGGTTGTTTGGTTTGACAATTGATATATTGTACATAAGTAGCTTATTTAAAATGTGATATAAATTTTTAGTTTTATGGTGCTTATAATTATTTCTATTGTGTGTAGATTGCTAATATTAGAGAAAATGATTTTTTAAAAAACAGAAATGGATATATGAAGTATGGAAACTCAGTTGTGTCACATGATGTTTTTCTGCACACTCTCTTGCGGTGAGAAGGCCTGTGGTGTTTTGCTGAAACAGACATGAAAGAGGATGTTTTGCTGAAGCAGACACTTGACAGGATGTTTTGCTGAAGCAAACACTTGACAGGATGTTTTTCTGAAGCAGACACTAGAGTTATTTTTACAATGGCCAGCCTCTTGCCGATGGACTAAGGACTGAGCAGGTGGAGGAGGCACCACCACAGACAGAACAAGGTCCTCTTAGAAAGACATTCGTGATGTGTTCTCCATAGGCTCCCCTTTTCTCTTTCTTATGGATGTTTTTGTTATTCTTCATTCTAATTCTGCAACAGCCCAGCCTCATCCTAACCCTCCTACCTCTGAAGATTCTTTGCTAGGGAGACCTACAACAGACACAACAAAATCATAAGAACCAAGACTGCCCACTTGAAGGATGTTGGGCCAGGATTGAGTTTCTCTACACCCCGATTCCATCTCCAGTGCCCCCTATCCCCTTCCTCTGTGTTCCTCACCACAGCACAGGTGGCCATCTCTAGGAGGCCTCCACAAATGGAGGTTGTAGATATTGCAGATGCCAGATTGAATCCCCGAGTCGTGGTGGCCCTGTGCTTGCCAACCTTAATACTCATTTTCAGCTTTCCATTGGCGATCCCTGGGACAAACAATCACAAATGGGAGTCGTGGGTAAGCTACCCTAATGGCTATGCCAAACACCTTGTGGCCGACCTAACATCTCCTGACAACTTGCCCCATCTTTACTCACGTTAACATTCTTCAACAGGAGGATCAAACTCAAACAGAGGTTCAACCCACCATCTCTTGGTTACAATACACCCAATATACAGCCAACCTCCTTCCTCTAAGCACCGACCCTTACCCTCCCAATGCTTCCTCTGCACTTCTCTCTCCCAGCCAGTGTTAGCAGCTGGTCCCATTAGCATCTTGCTTCGTGAACCCCCTGGGCCCTTACCCACACAAAAGCTACGAAACATTCGTCTTTCTAATCTACACTGCCTCTTTTGCCTCATAAGGGTCCTCTTCAAGGTCTCATCCTACATGTTTCTGTAACATCACTGTCACCAAGCCAATATGTATTAATCCTGTCCCCCCCAACCTTTCTCTGGTGCAATAACATTACCAGTTCCTCCATTAAATTCCTTCTTCAAGGTTTCTGCACCCCTATGATTGTTCTTCAGGTTTATCTGTATGAGCCCAAATAATTTACTTTACAGCTGGTAGGGGACCAAAAGAAAATGAATAAGCCTTTGCTCACCATCTCACTGGGTGCCACAGGAGCCACTATAGCAGCCCTCGTTCACACACACCAACTGGCTGGAGACTTCCAGGGTAAGTTTAACTAGGCTATTCCACCACAGACAGCCTTGAGTCCCTCCATGACAGATCGCCTTCTTAGCAGGGATTGTTCTACAAAATCGGAGTGCTCTTAACTTATTGACTGCTAAACAGGGAGATACTTGCGTTGTTTTTGGAGAAGAATGTTGTTTCTACGTCAACAAATTGGAACTGGCGAAACAAAACATACAAATTCTCAAAGGTCTCCTGCGAGATCTCTGGTCATGCTATGTACCCAACACCCTTATCCTACGATACTCAAATCACCTGATGGCTTGGCTCCTCCCCTTCCTTGGTCTGCATTGGGTCTTGGGACCTTCCTCCTCTTGGCATCTCGCCTCATCCAATTTCTAAAACAACGGATAAGTAGCAGTCCAAAACTCACTGCCAACTAGATTCTGTTTCAATACAAACCATTCTCAACATAGATGTTGACTACGATGATCCCGCTCCTTTAGAAAACGAAAGGGAGGGGCTATGGGACCATAATTGCCTAGGACTGTGGAGGAAGAGTCGAGGGAGTTTCAACTTTTGATAGGATACCTCAAATGAGGAAGGCAGGAGTTGGCTTTCCCTGCACCAATCTGGCTCCATAAAGCTGGATTCCCCCACCTTTACAGTTTCTATTTGTAATTAAGGACAAGTCTTGTTTCTTAGCTCTGACACAAACTGCAAAACATGTTTTTGAACCTACATTCAAACTTTCTACCCCAGTCATATGATGTATATCCTTAGCCTTGCTCCTTCCCTTTAGTTGTATCTTTCTAACAATGTAACAGCCAACTCTCTAACCCCTGTAAACACTTTATTTCTGCTATAAGTGGAACTTCAAGAGGCCAACAGGGGCTGCTCTCTCAAATTCAGACTCAGAGAGAGGCAGCTACACTGGCCACCACTGAGTGTACCAGAAAATACAGTTTACATTAATCAGACAACTGTATACTTGTTTTTGTTATTGTTGTTGTTTGTTTTTCTCCTTGTAATTTTCAGGTTTCACAGATAGATCCATGAATGCTGGGATTGGGGGTGGGTAATGGCTGCTGCCACTGCACTGGTAGAGGTACAGTCTATAGGCTAGGCCTCTAGAATGGATGTATAGTCCTTGGAACACCTTTATTATCATCGTAAAAAAAAAAAAGAAATCTGGTAACTGGAGGCCATTACAGGATTTAAGAGCTATAAATAAAGTTGTGAGGAGGGCAATGGGCCCCTGTAACCAGGCTCGTCATCACCCTACACTCTACCATCACAAATTCACTTAATTACAGTTGATTTAAAAATTGTTTTTTCACAATTCTACCACACCCCAGTGATCTCAGAACATTTCCTTTTACCATTCTTTCACCCACCAATAGCCCATGATTCCAATGGAAACTTCTTCCTCAAGGTATGAAAAATAACCCAATTCTATATGTCCAGAATTTGTTACTCAAGGCCATATGTGACAAACAAATCTAAGACCTATGTCATTCACTGTATGGATGATATTCTAATTAGCCATTCTGACTCTTCTGAATTGGCAGCCATCTCTGTTGACTTAAAAAACAGCCTTCAGGCATGGAGGCTTCAGATTTCTCAAGAAAAGGTTCAAAAACGGTCTCTATTCCAATAGTAAAGCTATAGAAGAGTGTACCATACACCCTCAAAAGATAGACATTTACAAGAAATTGTCTCGAAACTCTTGATTTTCAAAAAGCATTAGGAAAAGATTAATCAGCACACACTCTCACATAAGATTAATAGCTAGTAAAAATTTCAGATTTCCTAGATTTTAGAAGGAGCAGCAATCCTTCCTGAGGCTAGGTTGCCAGGGAAGCAGCTATATCCAACAGTATAGAAGTGGAACCCTGTCACTCTGCTTTTACTAGCAATCCTGAGATTGCCCATGACCCCTACTGAGAAAATCTGGCAACTGCAGGGTATTTGGGCATGGATGCATTTCAGACATTCCCTCTACAGAGTGTTAAGCCATTTCTATGATTTAGTGTCAAAATTAATCTCTAAGAGACACACGACACTATATAAATGTTAGGTAAAGATCAGATACAAGTCATCACCCCATATCCAGTATATCAGCAATAGTCCATTGCCTGGCACTGAGTTTTGTCTAATTACCATAGGCCATTTGATTTTCACCTTTGTATCCAAGATATAAAACTATGCATCCACTCATAGGTTTGTTTTCCCCAAGATTACACATTCTCAATCCCTTGTTTCAGCCAAAACTGTTTTCACGAGGTGTTTGGCAACAGCATTGCTGCCTACTGCTCTTCTTGAGAGTCTATAGTACAATGTACATCCTACACCCCAGCTCAACAAGCAGAAGTCTGTAGCTGGCACAGTTTTAGAAGATTTATCTTTTCACCATCAGTATTTACAGTGGCAGCTTCTATGTAGTTGGGCTAACACAAGCCTTGGAGATGTTCTACATTGCTTAGACGCTCAATCAAGAGTCCTGTTATCTTTTCCATAAGATCTGGGAACTCAATTGTCATTGTCTGGGTCTTCGATATACTGGCCATATTCCGTAACATTCAGGTCTTTCCAGGGCTATTAGACAAAGGTAATGCACAGCTGATGCCTTGGTCTTTGAGTCCCAGCTCCACTTCCCTGGTGCTGTACACTCTTAATACAATCTTGAGATAGTCATGTTCTTATAACAGTTTGAGACTGAAGAAGAAATTTTAAGTTAGCTTAAAAACAATATATCAGAAAGCCTTGATTCATAAGCACAAGTAGTTAAGAACACAGATTCGCTAGCCCAAGGCCATCAGAAAGAATGCAGAGCTGGAGAAACAAAGGTGAATTGAGTGTTCCAGGAGTTGGCTGACTGTAAAAGACAGGGAAGATGCACAAGGACAAATTCCTGAGAATGAGTGAATAATGAGATACCCATCTGTTCCCGTGATGTTTGACTTAACCTCTTCTGAACCACCCTCCTTGGGGGCCTACCAAATGTTTCAGAGACTTGCAGTCTAAAATTAATCAGATGGTTTGTTGACTCAGATAAGCATCTCCCCCTGGGTTCCGAGAGAACAGGAACCCAAGGTTGTTCCCGTGAGATCTTTCCCTAGAGCTGCTTGCATAATCTGCTGATATTCAAATGTATGAAACAGCCAATCATGTATAAAAGTGCCAAGAATTCCCGCTCTCCCCAACCCTTGCCTATATAAACCCCAAGCTTCTGGGCCTCGGGGTCGACTCCTCTTCTCCTGAGTGAGATACGTGTCGACCCAGAGCTCCGTCAATAAACTGCCTCGTGTGCTTACAGCAAAATGGTCGTATGCATGTCCTTGGGTATGTGCCATCCTGAAACTTGAGTGGGGGAGGTCTCCCTTCGGGAGTCTTTCAAGACCACCAGGACAAGACCACCAGACTCAATTCAGATTATAATTATCCAAATTTATTAAAAATGCTAGCAGGGTTGCAGTCTCTATCTCAAAATAGAGAGACACAGCCCAGAAGCAAGTGAAACAAAGGATTTTAAAGGCAAAACCCACAATTATGGCATTTCTGAGGAATTGTAGCTTTGAGATGAAGGATTCTCCCTGCACACAGTGATGAATGAGTTTACAAAGTAAACAGTTAATCATTTCACAACATTTAAACCATTCTGGGTAGAGGACAGGTTGCCAGGAGCTTGTATTTTGGGAATTTAGGTCAGAGACAAATAGCTACTAAAATGGGCGCCTAGTACAAAATAGAATTTTGTTGACCATCACACTCTGTACCATCAAAACATTTCTTCTTTTTGCAAAGAAATTTTTATATAAAGAGAATAACTAAGCAGTGCACCTACATTGCTCCTTTTCAGCCTGTCACATGTGACAGCAGTAAACCCAGTGTTATGTCCCAGTGCTCTTTGGCAGATGGTTGTGCCTCATATCTCTTCCTTTCAGGGGAAATAGAGTTTGTTCATGTTTCTTGTGGTGGTTTGAATATGCTTGATGATACGAAGTGGCACTATTAGGTGTGGCCTTATTGGAGGAAGTGTAGCCTTATTAGAGGAAGTCTGTCACTGTGGAGGCTGAGCTTTGAGGTCTCATGCTCAAGTCTGGCAGGTATGATTCACATCCTCCTTTTGGCCGCCTTTGGATCAAGATGTAGAACTCTTGGCTCCTTTGACATCAAGCCTGCCTGCGTGATGCCCTTTTTCCCACCACAATAATAATGGACTGAACTCCTGCAACTGTAAGCCAGCTCCAACTGAATGTTTGCCTTTATAAGAGTTGCCTTGGTCATGGTGTCTCTTCACAGTAATAAAACCCTAACTAAAACATTTCTGTTGATACCAGTTCTCATTTTGTTTATGCCTCTATTCAGCAGGGGAGTCTGCAAAACATATCACACTACTCATTGGCCTTTCCTCAGTAGCCTTGTGGAGTATCCATGGCATCTTAAGATGAACAATACTCCCTATATCTCTTCTGCACTGAAAATTTTGGTGCTTAACATAAAATAGCTCAGAACGCCAGTGTTCCTTACAACCTCCAGGGACAGGCTATTGTAGAAAAAGCCAATAGATGTCTCAAACAATAGTTAGAAACACTAATAAGGGGAGGCTCTAGTGTTAGTATTCTGTCTAAACTCCACCTCCACAGTTACCTGGCAATAGCCAGGTATGCTCTTCCCCACAGTTACCTGGCAACAGCCAGGTAAGCCTGCCAACTATAAAAGGGGCTGCTTGCCCCCTCCTCCCTCTCTTACTCTCTTGCCTCTAGCTTCCCCCTGTCCCCTCGCCCCTTGCCCTTCCCTTCCCCTTCTCTCCACGTGGTCATGGCCAGCCTCTACTCCTCTACTTCTCTGTTCTCTCTCTCTCTCTCTCTCTCTCTCTCTCTCTCTCTCTCTCTGCCTCTACTACCCTCCTGGCTCCCCTCCCCATGCCCTGAATAAACTCTATTCTATGTTATACCATTGTGTGGCTGATACCTCAGGGGAAAGAGATGCCTTGGCATGGGCCTGCTGAGATAACCCCTTCCATCACTGCATTGGTGCCATGACTCTCTCGGACATCTGCAAGTTTACATCAGACCAAAGCTACCAAAGGATATCCATGCTCACTAGCCTAGCCTAGAACTGTCAAGCTTCCCCATCCCACACTGGCCAGAGTAACCATCCACATGGTCCCAGGGAAGATTTCTTGAGCTAGAAGCGAACCCTGTCCTTCCCTGAACCTCGTTCTAGGGCTGCTCCCCTTGGATAAGACATTTCCCCTCTCCTCTCGAGACAGATTCTCATGGCTGAGTATCCCAGGCCAGGCCTGGACAGACTGTTCTCTCTCAGAAGCACCGGCTCCAACTCTAGTCTCCAGCATGTCTCTTTCAGGGGTCAGTCTTTCGAGTGCTTCTCCCCCTCTTTATCCATCATCTGCAGCCACCTGCACCCACTTAGTTCAGGTGGTTTGCCTGAAAAGCAGTGGTTTGTGATCCTGCTGCTCCCTTCCCCTCTGTGGTTCTTAGCCGTAGAGAGCTGTGATGTGCTGTACCTTAAAGATGGTGCCGGTTTCTGCCTACAGGCAGCCCGATGGCGAGTGCTCTCTGAAACAAACAACTCCTTATTTGGCTAAGGCTGATTCAACAGGTATGCTTCCACATATGTGTACCTATTCGAGTGTGCCACGTGGCTTCCTTGGGTAGGCTGCCCATAGAGTGTTTAGCCGGTGGGCAGGGATTCCTGGAGAAGAAGAAGATTGTTCAAGGTTCCTGAATAAACTGCTTGGAGAAGAGCTCATGTGCCGTGTCATCCTTGCTGGACAAGGGTAGGTGCGACAATTGGTGGCCCATATGGGGACCTCATCTGAAGAGGCTCAGAACTCCTGAAGCCAGGGCAGTGCACTGGTAAGTTCCCGAGGTAAGTTGGGACAATAAAGTCCGCAGAACACGGCCATTTTGCTCTTCACTGTAGACAGAGAGCGGGCAAGTTCGCGGTGTAGCGAACCGAAAGTGAAAGGCATGGCGTGTCGAAAGTATACTTTTGGGTGGAATTTAGTTATGGGCGCCTCTCAGTTTCACCCATTTTTTTTGGCTCTACAAGAGCTACTACTTTCTAAGAACCTTAAGATAAAAGAGGCTACACTGGGGAGATTCCTGAATGAATGTGATACCATTGCACCCTGGTTCGCGGTTTCGGGTAACCTTACAGTGGCCTGTTGGGACAAGCTAGGAAAGGATCTAGACTTTTCTTGGGAACAGGGCACCCTCAAACACGGGGTAAGGCCCATATGGAAGATGGTGAGGAGCTGTTTAGAGGACGAAAGATGCTGCAAAGCCATCGAGGAGGGACAGACGGTTCTGGAGCAGCTGCAGGAAGAGCGGTCAGAGAAGGCTGAAAGTGAAAAGGGAGGGGGAAAAGGATCCCACTTTACCCTGACTTGTAGGACCTAGATATGGACCTGGAGTCCGACACTGAGGGGGAATTACATGAACTTGTAGAACAGTTAGAGAAAACAGTGCTTAGAAAACGAAACAGGAAAAAGGAAAAGGACAAACACCCAGCGAGGTTAGGTGATGAGGCTATCTTACCTGCCATAGCACTCTTGGCCCCGCCACCTTATGTAGAAACAACTAAGGCGGCGGCCCCCTAACACCCCCTGGGGAGTAGGTCTTTCTGTCCTAATATTTGGACTACAGTAAGAACAGAATTGCAATTAGCATATCCAGTTTTTCAAGATGCTCAAGGGAATCGATATGAAGAACCATTAGATTTTAAGGTAATCAAGTCTATGGTGGAATCCGTCTGCACATATGGTATAACAGCATCCTTCACTTTGGCACAAGTTGAGGCTCTACATAGACATTGCATGACTCCCAATGACTGGCAAGGTGTAGCCCGTGCTTACCTAAATCCTGGACAGTATCTAGATTGGAAAGCTTTCCTGGTGGAGTATGCCAATGAACAAGCAGCTGCTAACCAAAGAGCCGGAAATCCGGCTGCTGCTTGGGACCGGGATATGCTGCTTGGTCTAGGGTGCTTTGCCAATTTGCAAACCACTTATCCAGTCCAAGTTTATGATCAGATAAACCAGATTGCAACCAAGGCATGGAAGTCCTTGCCCAATAAGGGAGAAGTGAGTGGTAATCTCACCAAGATCCTACAGGGACCTATGGAACCTTTTTCGGACTTCGTTGCTCGCATGGTTGAGGCGGCAGGGAGGATTTTCGATGACCCCGATTCAGCTATGCCCTTAATAAAGCAACTTGTGTATGAGCAGTGTACTAAGGAGTGTAGAGCAGCCATCACTCCTTATAAATCTAAAGGACTAGAGGTCTGGATGAAAGCATGTAGGGAACTTGGGGGACTTCTGACCAATGCTGGTCTTGCAGCAGCAGTGGTCCAGCTTACCCAGCAGAAAGGTGGAGGTTCTGGAGCATGTTTCAAGTGTGGAAAGACAGGGCACCTTAAAAGGTAGTGCTTGGGATGAGCAAAGACAGGGGACATAGGAAATGGCCAGCGCCCCAAGCAGCCTGGGCTATGTCCCAGATGTAAAAAGGGAAATCACTGGGTGAATGAGTGCTGTTCAGTTAAAGACATTAACGGCCAGCCTCTTGCCTCAGGCTATAGTGGAGCGCGTCCAAAATATGGACAACGGGGCCCACAACCCCAGGGCCCACAAATATATGGGGCAGTGGAGAATCAGGATTCAGATCAGAGTCAAGAGAAATGGCCTACCCTCTGTCATCCGAAGGACTGAGGAGAGCCACTGTGGGCTCCACAGGATTGGACCTCCACTCCACCACCAGACTTGTACTGACCCCCCAGATGGGAGTCCAATTAGTTGACACAGATTTTAAAGGGCCTCTTGAGCCTGGCATAGTGGGCTTATTACTGGGGCGATCATCATCAGCCTTGAGGGGACTCATAGTACACCCTGGGATTATAGATCCTGATTATACAGGAATAGTTAAAATTATGGTGGCCTCCCCGCGGGGAATAATTGCTATCTCCCCTGGGGATAGGATAACTCAGCTGGTGATTCTGCCTAGTCTACACGACAAATTTACAGCAAGCAAACAAGTACGGGGGGAAGGTGGGTTTGGGTCGACAGGGACTGATTTGACATTCCTGTTTCTGGACCTAAACCAACGCCCTGTGCTGGAGCTTAAAATAGATGGAAAGAAAATCTTGGGTCTCCTAGATACTGGAGCAGACAGAAGCATTATAGCCAAGAAGGACTGGCCCTCTGGTTGGCCTGTGCAGGCCTCCACACAGACATTACAAGGACTTGGTTATGCAAAAACCCCCGACATGAGTGTGAGACAGTTACCCTGGCAGGATCATGAGGGACACTCTGGTATGATACAACCTTATGTGTTAGAGCTCCCTATCTCCCTGTGGGGCAGGGACTTATTAAAAGACATGGGCTTTAAACTGAGCAATGAGTATTCTGTCACTGCCCAGCACATGATGCAGGATATGAGCTACACCCCAGGATATGGCATAGGGAAATATTTGCAGGGATGAACAGATCCTATCCCTGTGCAACAGAGACAGAAAAGACAGGGACTGGGTTTTCCTTAGGGGCCACTGGGGAAGGAATTCCCATTACTTGGAAAACGGAGGATCCAGTTTGGGTTCCTCAGTGGCCACTCTCCTCTGAGAAATTAAAGGCTGTCAAAGAGCTGGTGGCTGAACAACTGTCCTTAGGGCACTTAAAGCCCTCCGTGTCTCCCTGGAACACTCTCATCTTTGTAATAAAAAAGAAGTCCAGGAAGTGGAGGTTGTTACATGATCTACGTGCTATAAATCAACAAATGCAGTTCATGGGCCCAGTACAACGAGGCCTACTGTTATTATCATCCTTGCCGGCCATGTGGCCTATAATAGTTATAGATATCAAGGATTGTTTTTTCTCCATTCCTCTATGTGCCAGAGATAGTGAAAGATTTGCATTTACCGTACCATCCTACAATCATGAAGAGCCTGATCAGAGGTTTGAATGGGTAGTCTTACCTCAGAGCATGGCAAATAGCCCTACTATTTGTCAACTCTATGTGGGCAAGGCCATTGCCCCTCTGAGAAGAAAGTTCCCAGCTTTGAGATGTGTTCACTATATAGATGATATCTTGCTAGCAGCTAAAAGTGAACAAGTTTTAGATCTAGCCTATAGAGAACTGATTAAGTTACTGGAGAGGAGAGGATTGTTTATCGCCCCTGAAAAGGTTCAAAAGGAGAGCATAATCAATTACCTAGGAGCATGTATTGGGCCTGTAAATATATCTCCTCAAAAGATTGAGTTAAGGAAAGATAATTTGAAGACCTTCAATGATTTTCAAAAGTTATTAGGGGATATTAATTGGATAAGAAGCTATTTAAAGTTGCCTAATTATGAATTAAAGCCCCTATATAATATTTTGATAGGTGATTCAGCACTTGATTCCCCTAGACAATTGACAGCACAGGCTAGAGTAGCTTTGCAAAAGGTTGAGGAGAGACTTCAGAGTGCCTTTCTGCAACAATGGCAAGACCATCAGCCTATTCTTTTATGCATCTTTGCCACTGCCTATCAACCTACAGGATTATTGTGGCAGGAAGGGCCATTGTTATGGATATATCCTAAAATTTCGCCTGCTAAATCAGTGGAGCATTATCCAATGGCCATTGCAGCACTTGCCCTGAATGGCATACAACAGTGTGTGCAATTTTTTGGGGTCTCCCCTGCTTCTATCCTAGTACCCTATTCTAGTCATCAGCTTAAGATCTTATGCGGTACTATTGATGATTGGGCTATTTTGCAATGCAGCTTTTCAGGTCAATTTGATAATCACTATCCCCAGCACCTGTTGTTGTCCTTTTTTAAGGAGCATCCCATGATTTTTCCAAAAGTAACTTCAATGCACCCCATAAAGGGTGCTCCCAATGTGTTTACAGATGGTTTGAAAACAGGCTGTGGAGCCTATATGGTGGAAAAACAAGAACCGGTGCTGTGTCAGTTTTCACCAGGATCCCCTCAGATTGTAGAATTGGAAATAGTTGTGGAAGTGTTTAAGAATTGCACATTTGCATTTAATTTGATTTCAGATTCTGCCTATGTAGTAAATGCTGTTAAGAGCTTGGAAGCTGCGGGCACTATAAAATCAAGCAGTAAGGTTTTTCATTTGCTGCATGACCTTCAGCAGTTGATTTGGCAAAGGAGACAGCCCTTTCACATTCATCACACCAGAGCACACACAGGTCTGCCTGGCCCATTGAGTAAGGGTAATGATATTGTGGACCGATGGACCAGAGTGGAGTGTGTTTTCCTAAGCACAGCTCTGGAGCAGGCTCGACAGTTTCACCAAACCTTTCATGTCAATTCAAAACCCTGCAACAAAAATTCCACTTGTCTAGAGTGGACGCTCGACAAGTGGTTTTGGACTACCCTCAACGTATTATCCATCATCATCCTCCTAGCATTGGAGTCAACCCTAGAGTGTTGTTGCCTCTTAAACTTTGGCAGATGGATGTTACGCATATCTCTGAATTTGGAACTTTAAAATATGTACATGTGTCAATTGACACCTGTTCAGGTGTCATACATGCTACACCTCTGAGTGGAGAAAAGGCTCGAAATGTTGTCACACATTGCTTAGAAGCCTGGGCTGCGTGGGGAAAACCACTCCAGCTTAAAACCGACAATGGACCAGCCTATATGGCCCAAACTTTCATTAGTTTCTGTAAACAGATGGAGGTGCAGGTCTCCCATGGACTACCTTATAATCCTCAAGGACAAGGTGTCATGGAGCATGCCCACTGCACCTTAAAAGAGTGTCTACAAAAACAAAAAGGGGGAATAGGCCAAGGCTGGACCCCTAAAGAGAGAATATCATTAGCTCTATTTACCCTTAATTTTTTAAATTTGGATGTTCATGGCCGCTTGGCAGCGGACAGACATCAGGACTTACATGGTCCATCTAAGGGCATGGTGAAATGGAGGGATATCCTGACAGGCTCCTGGCGAGGGCCTGATCCCATGCTGACATGGGCACGAGGTTCTGTTTGTGTTTTTCCTCAGGACCAGCAAGATCCAGTGTGGGTTCCTGAACGCCTTGTGCGGAAGGTTCGCCATGAAGACCCTCCTGAGGCTCGCGATGATGATGGTGACAGCGACATCAAGGATAGCAGAGCCGAGATGGGCAATCCTATCGGTATTCCCAAAGCCGATGCCGGTGATGTATAATGCACAAGTGTTCCCTCGCTTGTTTAACACCAATAGAAGCTTGAGAATGGCTTACTTACCCTATGATAGCCAATTTAGTAGCATAGAAAGTAATAGAAGCCTAAAACTACAAGGCAGTCTATGTTTCTATATGGTTAGAAATATATCAGATACAATTGACTGCATTAAAATGTATAATCAATCCGCTGCATGGCTGGAAGAAGCATATTGGAGCACTAGCCATGATGTGATGGCTAATGCATCTGTCCTATCAGGCTGGTGGCCCAGCCGGGAGGGCCATATTTGCCCTCCTACTCAACGCTGTTGGGGCCCTTTTTGCCAGGGAGTCATGGAAGAAAGTGGCACGGTTCCATGGACAGGCTGTCAGAGCAGAAAAGCCACATGGGCTGTACATAATTATTTTTCCTTTTCCCCATATATTAGCGTAGAATTTAATGCAACCCATCCTGGCCCCAATTTTACTGCTGTGGATCTAGATAAGAGTAGTGTTAATCCTTTTGATTTGTGGCTTCTGTGTGGTATTAATGGGAGCTGTACAGATTTGTCCCCCCGGCCATGTTGGGCGGAGGTAGCTTTGGTAGAGGGGCTTTAAGCTTTGACTGGAAAGGAAGTATGTCTGATAAGTTAGGAACAGGAAGTTCATCTGGTAGTTTTTCTTGGCAGACAGACCGGGTTACTTATCAGGAAATGAGCAGGACTGCTTTCACACCTACCCCAGTGTGCGTCTGGCCCCCATTCTTGTGGTTAGTCAGTAATAGTAGCGTTTCTGCTAAGGGAGAGATACAATGCACTCCTCAAACATGTTTTTATACCTTATGCTGGAATGCCACTCTTTATCCGTTTGCCATTATTACTTGCATGCTTCGTTATGTGCCAGTGCCAGTTGAGGCTCCTAGCAGCCTACAACTATTTAGACAAAAAAGAGATTTTGGCATCACGGCAGCCATTGTTGCCACTGTTACCATAGCGGCCATTGGCGCCACCGCCACTGCCTCGGCTCTTGCCTTGCCCAGTTCCATACAAACTGCAGAGACCTTGAATAACCTATCCTCCAATGTGGCTATTGCCCTGGACGTGCAAGCTTCCATCAGTTCTCAAATAAAGGGAGGATTGATGCTGGTCAATCAGAGAATTGACCTAGTACAGGAACACGTGGATACCCTTTGGCAACTGGCGCAGCTAGGATGTGAATGGAAAATGACTGGCCTGTGCATTACCTCTATACAATATCATAATTTTACCCATGCAGCAAATATGTCTAAAACACTGTCACAGTTCTTATTACAGAATTGGACCTTGGAATTTGAAGAAACCCTGAGGGAGTTGAGATTCGAAATAGTCCACGAGAGTGTCTATCTCTGGCTGAAGGGCTGACTACATGGATTCCATCAGCTGTGGATCACTTGAAGGAGTGGGTGGGTTTAGGATCCTTAGCGGTACTCATGGGATTTGCCTCCATGGTGGGCCTCTGGTGCATTTGCAGGTTAAGGGTTACACAACAGTGGCAATCGGCTATGGTGATTCAAGCCTTTATTGCCATTGAGGCCAGCCAGTCCCCTCAGGCATGGCTCGCAGCCATTAAGCCCTGATTTCTCGTCATGCTCAGGTTGCATGGCAAGGCACTGCACTTGAGATAGCTGTGAGCAGTCAGCAGTCTCGAGGAGAGCATGTCTGATTTTTGCGGGTTGGTATCGCCCTTCCCTTAACAACTCCCATCGTTGCTCCCACCTCAGGAAAAAATTCGGTACCGGACGGGTCTAGCACTACCTGGATAGTGATAACCAGGGAGGGTTAGTACAATGTCCACTTCTGTCTTCCTGAGACTCAGACCTCTACTCTTGCCTGTTGTGTTTAAAATGAAAAAGGGGGAACTGTAGAGAGCTGCGATGCGCAGCACCTTAAAGATGGTGCCGGTTTCCGCCTACAGGCAGCCCGATGGCGAGTGCTCTCTGAAACAAACAACTCCTTATTTGGCTAAGGCTGATTCAACAGGTATGCTTCCGCATATGTGTACCTATTCGAGTGTGCCACGTGGCTTCCTTGGGTAGGCTGCCCATAGAGTATTTAGCTGGTGGGCAGGGACTCCCGGAGAAGAAGAAAATTGTTCAAGGTTCCTGAATAAACTGCTTGGAGAAGAGCTCATGTGCCGTGTCATCCTTGCTGGACAAAGGTGGGCGCGACACTTAGCTCTGCTCTGGGTCTACTTGCATCCTGCCAGGGACCCTCTCTGAGACTTGCTTCCCCAAGTGCACAATCACCCGCACAAAGGGCTTGGCTGCCCGAGCATGCAGGGAGGCGCTCTCTCTCCCTCTCTGCCAGGGACCTGTAAAGTGAGTGCGAGCAGTGCCTTCCACTACAAAAACAACTAACATGAACGTTGCTGTTGTTGGGAGCCAACACCTAGCCGAAAGCGGCTATCATCTTTACAGCCATCTGGAGCCATATACCCTGACAAGAGTCTTGTTTTCAACAGCCTGCAACAGCTGAGCACACTCCGATAAACATCTTGTTTTTCTTACATATCTTGTTTTGTTGTTTAGTGCCCCCAGCTGCAAGGCACATGTGGTCTCCACGTTGCTAGGTGCACGTGGTCTCCTCACTGCTAGCTAGGTGCATGTGATATCCACACTGCAAGGCACATGACGTAGTGCCTTCAGCTGTGCTTGTCCACGAGGGCAAGGCACGTGGTAAAGGGTATAAATACCTAGGATTTCCTTCCAATAAACGAGACTTGATCAGACTCCCTGTCTTGTCTCCATTCTTTGCATCTCCACCCCCACTCTCTCTCTTGCTAGGCCCTGACCCATGGACCGGAGCAGCAGAAAGGGCCTTTACAAAGTGGACCCCGAACATGAGGCAGCTCCAGTGGCTACAAAGTGGTGCCTTAACGTTGGAGCTCCAGTAAGCAGGGTACAGCGAAGGACACAGCGGGGAAGTGTGCATCCTCACTCCTGTGCTGGAGACCCTGTTGACTGACTCGAACAGGTTGCTACAGCTGTGATACAGGACACACTTGCTTTTCCTTGCCCACTGCAGATGCCAGAGGCACTGGGCAGTGACTTCCGGCAGCTAGTAGGAAGTACTGCCCTGCCGCAGACCTGACCCTCAGCACCTGTGGCTCACATCCCCAACCTGCCAGCCATACAATCCAGCTTTCTTACTCTGGTCCTAGCCAAATGTTTCTTTGCTAATACAGAAATGTGCTTTTCTCTCCCTACACAATCCACCAAAGTTACTTAAGACAGGATAGGAAAGGCTCTATCTTAATATATTTTTACTACTGCTATTAAAATCTATTCAGTTACAACCAATCCTTATAGCTCTCAATCTTGTCAGAAATCTGCTAATAGTATACTTAAGCTTATGGCTGACAGAATTCCCAAAGCCTCTAACAGTTGACCCAAGATGGTTTCAGAAGACTTGGACACCATACACCTAGAAGATACAGCCTGGATTATGTGCGAACAAATGCAGTGGACTAAACTGGATGCTCTGAGTCAAATGACTTG
>NW_021604713.1:389707-401566 GCF_004785775.1 Grammomys surdaster | reverse complement strand
TATAACTGCTGGTAGATTATTGTTTACTCTTTCTCAGACTTCTGACTATAATGACAGCTAATCTTCCACAGATATTATCTGTTACCTCATTACCTAAAGTGTTTCCACCAATTAAACACTTCATATTTCCTGTTCTTTCTATGCCACTGTCCTAATATTATCTGAGTTTCTATAAACTTGCCTAACTCTAATAAAACATTCCATTATACGATCCAGCAAAGGCTCATCTTAAAGACTGCTCGTGTTGTTAACTCATGCTGTTATCTCTTTTGTAAACTTATAAGCTAAAGGAAACCCACTCAGATCTACCTCTCATGGACCAAATAGATGCCATCCAAATAAGTACATCTGCCTAAAGTTCCCACTTACTACATATTCCAAAGGGTGGGATCCCTCTGGGTTTCAAATGTACGTCTTAGAAATTTTTTTCTTTCTCCTATATGTACTTAATCTTATTACCTATATCTTGTCAAGTCCAGGCACATCCAGAACAGCTCCAGAGAAGCAACCTCCAGATGCTTCCTCTCCTGTCACACTCACACAGCTGCTTCTACTGGACCTGTTCCTTCTGGCCTATCCTCAGATGGCTCCATAGACCCTGGACAGCAGGAAACAGTCAACTCTCCTAAGACTGGACAAACATCCCCCATACCCATTCTTCTAGGTTCCCCCTAGAGACACATGCCCCCAATGCCAGCAGGAAGTAGCCAGATATCATGATGACCCTATTCCTGCTTCGCTGTCACCTCTTTCTAATTTTTCTTTTCTAATTAAACCAAAACAGGGGAATGCTAGTATTCTGTCTAAACTCTACCTCCACAGTTACCTGGCAACAGCCAGGAATGCTCCTCCCCACAGTTACCTGGCAACAACCAGGTAGGCCTGCCCACTATAAAAGGAGCTGCTTTCCCTCTCCTCTCTCTCTTGCTCTCTTACTCTCTTACTCTCTTGTTCTCTTGCCTCTAGCTTCTCTCTGTCTCCTCACCCCTCCCCTCTTTCTTTCCCCCTCTCTTCACGTGGTCATGGCTGGCCTCTACTCTTCTACCTCTCTGCCCTCTCTGTCTCTCTGACTCTCTGTCTCTGTCTCTGTCTCTCTCTCTCTCTCTCTCTCTCTCTCTCTCTCTCTCTCTATCTATCTCTGCCTCTACTACCCTCCTGGCTCCCCTCCCCATGTCCTGAATAAACTCTATTCTATGCTATACTGTCCTGTGGCTGGTCCCTAAGGGGGAAGAGATGCCTCGCCATGGGCCCGCTGAGATATCCCCTTCCCCATACCTCTCCACACACCCAAAAAACATACTCTTTATCTCTTTATCTTTTTATAAACACAACATCTAGCCCTACCAATTACCTAAACAAGGCCGTGTTTACATTAAAAATTTGTAATTGTATGAGAGATGACAACTCTGTCGTGGAAAGGAACTACTGCCAAAGAGAAATAACACGTAAAGTGCTGTGGAATGATGTCATGATAGGAAACTACTGACCCATTTCCTGTGTTGTTATAGAAATAAAGATTTGCTTGTGTTTTTCAAGAAGGTGTGGGACAGCCACTTTGGGTATCTTTAAGGCATGTAAAAATCTGTAAATCTGGCGGAACAAGTTTTGACACCAGTCATACTCATGCTTTGGTCAGCATTAACTCTGGTCAGTGGACTACTGATGGCTCCATGTAAAGTAACTACATAGAATTTTAGAAAGCACTGAGCCTGGAGATGGATGAAGAACCTATGGAAATTGGCAGCTGCCACTGACCTTGTAAATCTTACCAGTTAGGTAATTGCTAACCTCAGTGGAGCTTGTAAAGGAGGATTATAGGCCTGCATTCAACACCCCTATGCCATCTTGACTGGTTCCTAAACATTAGCAAAAGCCCTAACCTCCTCTATTACCTGTTCAAAGTATAACCTCATTACCTGTATTATTTCTACCAACATGTGGAAGGATATTCTTATACTCAATCAGCCTTCACTTTGGTACCTGCTAATATTTCTGGGCTGTGGTACAGGATCGAGACCTCCAAGAAATGAATGAACTAAAGGCTTTATTAATCTCACCTAAAAGAGTACTAGGAATTGATTGATCGGTGTGAGATACCAACAACTATACTGGTTAAACCAATTAATAGTGTGAGTTCATTAATTATGGCAGACCAAGAGCAGGCTAACACCTCCAAAAATGTCTCTTGGTGCTGAAGCTCAGGGATACAGAGATTTTTAAAGACAAAAACTACACCTACATGAGTGTTAGAGGGGCTGGAGTAAGCTTGCAGCATCTGTCTTTTTGCAGAGCCTCACGATATTTTAAAGACACAGCACGGCAATTATTTCTGATTTATGCATCCTCTAGTTATTTCAGTTTTATGCCTTAGCTTGTGCAAACATTAATTATTTTGGTTAGTACATCTGGACTGTGGTCAGGGTCACATACAGCTTCAAAAGTGTTGCCAAGCCAGATGTGCCAGTTAGTGAGTGGGTGGGAGGCTGAGGAGTGTCTAGGCACACACAAGACAGAGTTGGGACAAGATGACTATTCCTATAGTCAGACTGATTATAGCTAGAGTGGTGGGTGGTAATTACATTGGTGGTTACAGCTACCATCTTCCTAATCCATAGACATATAGTGTCCCCTTTGTCCATGATCTTACATAATGTCCCCTCTGTCAGTGATGTCATACAAAGCATCACTTATGCTTTTATGGACCAGGTAGACATTCAACAAAAAAATAGGTGCATGGCTTAATCTCCTTGAAGCCACAGGCAGTTCCTGGATGATGAAATCTAGGCCCTACTACAGAGATAGGATTTAATATGCCACATGAATTACCAACACATATGTGTGAGAATAAATCTTTATAATGAAAGCAAATATAAACCTGGGAATTAAGGCCCACCTCCTGGGTGCTTTGAGCCACAATTATGATAGTGTGGATATGGCCCCATTATCGTGGCACAGCCTAGATCTACAAAAGGCATATGATCAGTATCTTACTTAGGGTTTCTGTTGCTGCAACAAAACACCATGATCAAAAAGCAAGTTGAGGAGGAAAGGATTTAATTTGGCTTAGACTTCCATATTGCTGATCATTATCAAAGGAAGTCACCGAAGGACCTGGAAGCAGGAGCTGATGCCGAGGCCATGGCAGAGTGCTGCTTACTGGCTTATTCCTATGGTTTGCTCAGCCTGCTTTCTTATAGAACTCAGGACCACCAGCCCAGGGGTAGCCGTGCCCACAATGGGCTGGGTTGGTTCCTCTTCCATCAATCACTAAGCAAATGCCCCACAGCTGGATCTAATGGGGGCATTTTCATTTTCTCAATTAAGATTCCATCCATTCAGATAACTAGTTTTTGTGCCAACTCAATGTAAGCCAACACCATCAGATCATTTCCCCATTTATTATTGTACAAATGATCGTCAATGTACTTTGAGGCTTCAATCCCTTTAACTTATTAAAACATCCCTTTTCTGTTGGGCGTAGCAGATGTTATGTTTCTTCTAATCATCTCTACAGATGATGCAACAAAATACCACTGGACTAAGCATGAAGAGTCATCATGGACATCTAAAAAAATAAGAAAGGGATATGGAGCTATGGAGAGCAGCATTAGCTTGGACAGAGTGACAGAACAGAGCTATGGACAACAACATGGCCCTATCTCCAAACAGTTTCCATTATGAAGAATAGACATGGCCCTTTCCCTCAAAGAGACTAATGTGTTTATGTGAACCTGACCTTCATTAAGAACAGTATTTAGCAATAGTGTAAGGAACCTTGGAGTTCAGTCAGAACACCACAAGACTAAGATATCAGCACAAAGGAGATTTATTTGTCCCAAAGGACAGAGACAGAGTAAGAAGAAGAAGAGGAAGGGAACAAGGGAGAGAGGCAGAAAGGAGCAAGGGAGAGGGGGAAGGGTATTTGTCCTAGGGGACAAAGGACTGCTTCTCACTAGGGAGGAGACAGATGTGGCCCAAAGGCAGATGGTGGTTTATAAAGGTAAAAGGGGAAACCCTGTGTTAGAATGAAGCCTTTAGGGTTGGCGATATGGTAGGGGAAGAATGGGGTAACTGAGTGAGAGGGCAGCAGAATGAAGGGGAGTGTATAGCAGTGGGGCTGGGGAGGCTGCAAGTAAAGCTTTGTCAGAGGGAGAAAAGGACTGATGCCATGAATCCAGAGGACCATATCCTCATATTAGGTCTGGGTAAGGAGGCAGCATGGGAAAGAAGTTCTTCGATTGGAGAGGACAGTTGCAAGAGATGGCTCTCATTTGTGGAATCAAGGCCCACAGAGGATGGCAAATCAGAAGGGTAGCTTTAGGAGGGGGAACCCGATGTGGGAGACTGGCTGGGCAGATGTTCAGAGAGGAGAACCTAATGGCATACCAGGAAGAACAGAGAAGGCCGTGAATGACTTTAGACAAAGCCTTGTCGGTAGCAAGACTTAGCCCTTTCTCCATTACCTTGGGGAATGTTTCAAGGCCCCTCTGAATCTAGAAATCGAGTGTACTCAAGTAGAACAAGGTAGAAAAGACAAATTATTAGATACTGACTTATGCATTATTTAGCGATTCACATAAGGCTTGAACTGCCTATTTCCATGCCTGACTTCACGTGATACCTAGAACAGAATGGCCTGCAGACATAGCTGAAACAATGGGTCATTGCTCTTAACAACTATAAAAGCTTACATTTGTCAACTGTAACACATGCCACATAAAACCCAAATCCCCCAAGCTGTGTGCTCACTTGCTCCACCTTGTGGTTTTAGAGAATAAAATCAGAATGAAGACTTCCCAGGAGCTGTCTTGGCTTTGGTCCTGGTGGTACCTCTTCTCTTCCACTCTCATTGGTGTTGGAGGCTTATTCCAAAGATATTCCTGCATCAGAACTACTTACACGCCTTTTGAGGCTATGTCTGAGAGAATAGTGAAGCCAGACCATGTTACAGAACATGAGACATTTTAGCTTAGAAGAGTCTTTTAGAACCCAAGGCAATAGATTTTTAGTGTTTGTTTGTTTGTTTGTTTTGTTTTGTTTTGTTTTAGGAGAAATGCCAAAGGAAAGCCTTTGGTTACAGCAGTGATTTTCAAGCTTCCTAATGCTGTGACCCTTTAATATAGTTCCTCATGCTATGGTGACTCCCTGGCACAAGCCATGTAGGAAAGGTTACAGCAAGCAAGTGACTTTTCTGGAGATGGCTCACCATTTTGCATGGCTGCGATGGGTGTGCTCTGTGAGGCATGGAGCCCAGAGACATTATCCCAGGATTGCTCCTTGCTGCTGATATGCCTTTCCTGACACTGTGACATAGTCTGAGGATTCCTCGGCATCAGCCCACTCTATTGGGCAAATTTCCTGCAGATCAGTATGAAGATGAACTTTCATATAATAATGCTGTTCAGATGAATTAATGGCTTTATAGAATTCTTGATTTGATTCAAATAATTTTAGGAAGAAAGTTTAAGGAGATGGTTTCAGTGTTTTGCTAGAAAGACATAATAAAGAATCAAGATTAGGATGTGCCCCCTCCTCATAGAATAGTAAGCAAAGGCTGCATAATAAGGATACAATGCACTTTCACAATTACACTAAGAAGAGAAACAGGTTTGGGACAGATTTGCGATTGAGGAAAACATTCATTCTAAGTCAGATCCAAGGCTGAGGCCACTATGCCTTGGTGTGCACTATGATAGAGCAAGGCCTTGGGAAACTGTTGCTTTGAATTTATAATGAGCTTATAGAAGGAAACTCTGCTTTGAACTTACTATCAACAGCTTTCTGTAACTCTCTTTTGTCGAACATTCTATCTGTGAAGTAATTTATAAAGAACTTTTATCTAGGATGCTATAGAAAGGCTGAGAGAAAAAAACAAAGTGTAGCTGTTGGGGCTCTGCTCCAATCACATGTGTATATGTGCATATATGTCTGTCTCTCTATATGTACATACAAACATATGCACATACATAAATACATATGTAGAGGTGTGTGTGCATGTATGCTTGCATGTGATTGTGTGTGTGTGTGTGTGTATGCATGACTTTCTTTATTTTCCTTTCTCTCTTGCTCACTAACAGTTAATGAACACTGAGACTCTTGCCTCACCAGTAAGAGATCCCAAGTAATTAAGTTTCTTTTCTTAATCCCCTACTGCTGTCAGCAGAAGTAAAGTGCCAGAAGCCATCAGCTTCTGACCCTCAGAACAGTGAGAGAAAGTTAATGGCCAGAGGCCCTCTGGTCTGCCTATCTGTGGTCCACCTCAGTACCTGGGTGTCAGGGCAGGACCCTGACAACACCCAACCATAAAATGATTTGTTGCTACTTCATGACTGTAATTTTTCTAGTTATGAATCATAATGTAAATATATGATATGCAGGATATCTGATATGTGACCCCCAAAAGGAGTCTCAGCCCACTGGTCAAGAACTGCTAGTTTAGGGGATTATGTGTTTGTGGCTACAAGGAGGAATGAGAAAAGAGATTTTTCCTCAGCAGGAAGCAGGCCAAAAGGAAAGTGCATCCCCATAGCTGAGTGGCCATGACTAGCAAGGATTTACTGAACAGAGTGGGTTTGTGTGATGGTTTGTATATGCTTGGCCAAGGGAGTGGCACTATTAGTAGGTGTGGCCTTGTTAGTGAAAGACCCCCCCCCAGAGAGGAGAGACCCTCACTCAAGGTTCGGGAGAAAACGAGCGCCCAAAAAAACCACGAGACCAGGCTTGATGCAACAGCAAGAGGTGAGGTTTATTCAGGCAGATTCAGCGCTGAGGCTGAGACTCGTGTCCCATGCAAAGGCAGAGGAGTGTTGACCCCCAGGCTCAGGAGTAAAAGGTATTTAAAGGAGAAACCACAAACCAGGGGGGTGAAGGGGGAAATCAAAAAGGGAACAGTGGAAAACCCCAACCCATCTCATAAAAACAGTAGAAAGTTCTTAGCTCATTATTTAGCTAGTCATAAACCAGGGTGGGGAGTGGGAAACATCCTGTACACATATTTTTCAGGAATGTGACCTTAACCTAGCCATTGTGGTCAGTCATTTCCTGGAGTAACTCAGCCAACCTGTATTTCTAGTTCTGCTATTCTTTGTGGTGAGTCAGTCCCTGGAACGACCTAGCTGACCTGCCTTCTGGCTAGTTCTCTTTTTCTGTGGCCAGCTAGTTCCCGGAACCTAGGCCTGTGAACTTACTAGCCTTAATTCAGATGGGGGAGGTTTCAACCTTCTCTATGATTTTTATCTCTTTTCGTTAGAATAGGTCATAAACTATTGTTGTCACTGTGGACAAGGCTTTAACACCCTCATCCTAGCTGCCTGGAAGCCAGTCTTCTCCTAGTTGCCTTCAGAACAAGAGGTGGAACTCTCAGCTCTTCCAGCCCCATGTCTGCCTGAATGCTGCCATGTTCCTACTGAGAAGGCTAGGCTAACTCCATGACAGGCTTCAAATTGGCAGTTTGCAAGACTAGGCATAAGAACTAAGCAAGTCCAGACAAGTCCATGCAAGTCAATTACTAATAGACATAAAACCGAGGCTCCAGCCTCTATGCCCTGGTTGTGGTTCTGGATGCTTAGAGAAAGATAAAGCTCATCTATCCAGAACTCCAATGTGTTATAAATCGAGCCTGTGGGATCACTTGGTTGTATCTCTGTCTTGGTAATGGGAGACCCTAGCATGCTAGACTTCTGCAGAATAAAACACTCTTTGCGTTTATATACTATTTGAGTCTGGGGTATCATCCTTTGGCAAATCATGGAGCCTTACCCCACCTTCATGATAATGGACTCAACCTCTGAACCTGTAAGCCATCCCCAAGTAAATGTTGTCCTTTATAAAAGTTGCCTTGGTCATAGTGTCTGTTCACAGTAGTAAAACCTTAACTAAGGCAGTTTGTTTCCACTAATGGAATCACAGATATTTCCGCTGATCCTTATTAGGGGGATTGGCGGTATGGTCTGGGGAGATGCTCCACCAGGTGCTGGAGTTTTGAGGAGTATCCTGGGTTGAAGACCAGAAAGAAAGAGTTTCTGAAAGAAAGAGAAAAATTTCAAAACTCACCCAAAGACAAATTAGCCGATGGTGGATTTGATAGGAACAGTAGTGATTATTCTTGTTGTATTTAAAAGTGGCAGGGATAAAAAGAATCAGGAGGAAGTGAGGAGGAAGGGGTGAAGAAGAGCTCGAGTGTAAGGTCCATGACTTGATGTATAGGCCACAAAATGTAAGGTCTGCAGGGAGGAAGGATGTTTGTGAGCACCTGACTTGGTGATTCTATAGCCATCTGTTGCTGTTTGTAGGAAACAGTGGGGAACATCACCTGAAAGGCATTCTGCTCTGACCAGGACATACACATACATATACATGTATGACACACATACACACCACACACACACACACACACACACACACACATATGTATATAAACTCATACACATATGCGTGTGTGTATATATACATATTTTATGTACATGTGTGTGGGTACAAGTGTATTATGGTATACATGTGAAGATCAAAAGACAACATGAAATCAGTTCTGTTTTTCAACCATGTAGGTCTTGGACACTACATTCAAGATGTCTATCTAGCATGGCACCAAGGTGCCTATGCTTGTTGAGTTATCACACTGGTCTCCCAGGATTCTCATGCTCAGAACTTCAGCTAACTACCTCAAGGGGACTTCCCAAGCAATTTCTTCTTTGAATACTTGATTTGATAATGTTTTGCTATCTATTTTAATATCTCTCACTATTTATTCTTTTACTTTGGTTTGCTGTATACTTAATAAATTTATTCATTCGAGTCTAGAGGTATGGCTATAGTAGATCTTTCTCTGGAATGGACAAAGATAGCTCAGCTTACCCAAGATTGGTGATTTTTGAACATATCTAGGGCCAAGCCAACAAGTAGCCTACACGTTCTTACCATGTTATCTCTACCCAATTGAAGAGATGATTATGCATGATTCATCTAGTCAGGGAAGTGGCCACCTTCATTTATTCTCTCTCCTTATTCATTTTTCTTGTTTTCTAGGTTATCCATCAAATCAATTCCTCTTCTCTATCTCAGTCAGGGTGATTATTTTGTCATCTACCTTGCCTTTACTACCTATAGAAAGCCAACTTCTGTTTCTTGCTACTATGTGTAACATGCAACTGTTTATTGTACTCTCTGCAAACTTTCCTTTGGGTGAGAGGAAGGGAGATAAGGTCTTGCTACGTGGTCCTTGAATGTTGTAAGTGGATATAAATGGGTAATTCTGGTAGAAGCTCTGAAGACTTGAGTTCTGGGATGAATGTGTGCAGTAAAGGCTAGGAACATGAGGTTGCAGAGGGAAGGAGGACTCTATCAGGAATTGGGCTAGAGTCTTTTCATCTTTATTCTGTCACGTATAACTTCTTTCTATATTTTGCCTATGTGCTGGGGCTTTGTGGAAGGCTGAGTTTAGAGATGATGAAATAATTAATTCAATGGAGGACATTTAAAGCAGCCTGGTATTCAGACTGTGGCATGGTCAGTGATGGCTGCTTTTACCTGAGTTTACAGTGAGAACTAAGAACAAAAGAAAGAGCAGAAATATGTGGAAAAGTGGCAGTTTGCCAAGAAAAGACACTCATATAAAGTTGGGGTTAAGGAAAGCATGATTGCTGAAGAGGCATGTGTCATTAAAAACAAGGTAACTCATTTGCATCAGTACCATGGGAAATTTGACTTGAAGAAATCTTAGTAATAGGTCATATTCTTTCCATTGTAGTCTGGAGCGCATTCATCTAAAAGGTGTTACTTGAGACAAGAGCTCTGTAGTATTCTGGTTACATAGAACTGCTTAGAACCATCTATGCCACTTCAGAAATGGTCCAAGGGGAATAGACTACTGTCAATAATCAAAGGAGCAAGGACTGTGCATGGAAACTGGCATGATTGAAACAGTGAACCAAAATAAATCCTCCTTCCCTTAGGTTGTTTCTCTGTAGGAGGAGCTAAGGTGGGAGGAATGAGGAGAGGAGAAATCAGAAGAGGAGGAGCTAGGAGGGAGGAACAAGAGAGAGGGGAACATGGAGGCAGATGTTCACGTGTCTGTAGCAGTCAAAGGTAGTTGGTATATCTAGGTTGGGTATTGAGTTACACTTCTGATTGTTTGGGTATCTTGTTACTGATCATTACCAAATGATCATTACCAAATATAAGCTTTTGGATAATTTAAGCATTAGAGTCTCATTTTCCTACTGGGCCTGTGAGGATGGCGGGATGGTCTGGGCAATGCCCAGCATTGCAGAGACAGATTGGCAGAGCCATCTCCCACGCTGATGTCTCATGGGTGGCAGGAATGGTGTTTCTGTCTGGCCATTTCTAGCTGCAGCGTGCATGTGGCCTCCAGCCGAGAAACATGGCAGCTGAGCTAGGCAGAGCCACCATAGCTTAGATAGTCAATTTGATCAGTGGCCAATTTTTAAATAATTACTGCAACACTCTCAGATATTTTGTCACAGTGACGAGAAACAGGCAGTCATCATCTTGTGGAAGGACTTCAGGTACTTGAAAATATCCTGGTTGGGTAGAAACTGTAGAACCCTAGATGAATAAGGTGCAGCTAAAAGACTAGTTCTGAAGGGTAATCAGAAAAAAGGGCCTCCTGGTCTCTGAAAAGGAAACTATGCAATTATTATCATAACTTGATGGTGTTATCTACAGCAAAGCCAAACCACGTGTTGCCTGTCTGTGTGAGCTACACAACTGGTGATCTTTAAGTCAACAGTCTACATGGGAAGAATATGGAGATTGTCTGCTTTCCTATGTTACTATGCTGGCTAGCTTTATGTCAACTTGACACAGAGTCATCAGAGAGGAGGGAGCATCAATTGAGAAAAATGCCTGCAAGGATCATGCTGTAGGCAAGCCTATTGGACATTTTCTTAATTAGTGATTGATGCAAAGGGCCTGCATTATGCGGTGAAGTCACCCCTAGGCTGGTGGTCTCAGGTTCTATAAGAAAACACTCTAGGCAAGCCAGTAAGCAGTACCCATGACCACTACATGAGCTCCTGCCTTCAGCTTCCTGCCCTGTTTGAGTTTCTGCCCTTACTGCTTTTGATGATGAACTGTGATTTGGTGATGGAACTGTGAGTGAAATAAATCCTTTCCTCCTCACTCATGTTGCTTTGATTACAGTGTTTTATCCAAACAATTATAACCCTAACTAAGACAGGTACCATAATCGACGAGTGCAAGTTTTTAGTCATTCTGTCTTACCATACTCTACAACATGGTTTACAGGTCAAAATAGATAAACTGTAGGTCTTTGGGGCTTAAAAAGTCATCTCAATATTTTATTGATCTTCCTTTATTTTGTAAATGAAGAAGCAGAAGCCAAAGAAATAGCTTCTCTCATATGAACTGAAGTTCTCTGAAAGAGCTACAACCATGTTAAGGGTCTGACAGATGTTTGATCTTAGCTGACTAACACATCAAGACTGAAGAAATGAGATACTGTAGGTCAAAAGACAACTATCTCATTCTATCTTAGTCCAAGTGTGTGTGTGTGTGTTGGTATGTGTGGTGTGCTTGTGTGTATTGATGTGGGTGTGTGTTGTTGGTTTGTGAGAGGTTGGTTTGTGTTTGTGTATGTGTGCTTTTGTGTATTCATATATGTGTTGGTTTGTGTGTGTATGTGATCTTGTGTGTGTTCATATAGGTGTTGGTTTGGATGTGTGCTTATGTGTGTTCATATGTTTTTAGGTGTATATATGGGTGCTTATGTGTATTCATATGTGTTCATGTGTGTATGTGTGTATGTTGGTTTGTGTGTTGTGTATGTGTGCTCGTGTGTGTTGATGTATGTGTGTGCTTGTGTGTGTTGATGTATGTGTG
>NW_021604713.1:382443-389697 GCF_004785775.1 Grammomys surdaster | reverse complement strand
GTGTGTGTTGATGTATGTGTGTGCTTGTGTGTGTTGATGTATGTGTGTGCGCTGGTTTGTGTGTGTGTATGTACTTGTGTGTGTTCATTTGTGTGTGTACGTGTGTGTGTTTGAATGTGATGATGCCAGTCAGAGGTTGATGCCAGATATCTTCCTCAATCACCCACCACCTTATATTTTGAGACAGAGTTTCTCACTGAACCTGGAGCTCACTGATTGGGGTACATCAACTACACACCAACCATGTTGCTTCTAGGACTATAGCTATGTACCACTGTACCTGGCTGGTTACATGGATAACAGAGATCTAACCCAGAACTTCATGTTTGCAAAGACAGAACTTTACCAACCAAACCATCTCCCCAGCCCCAATCCCAGTCCTTTTAATGACTTTTTTTTTCATCTATGTTCCTCAACATTATTGAGACTTAGGCAAAGTCTTGTAATGTATCATTAAGGTCAGCAGACATCTAGCCTCCATCAATCCTAAAAGTAAGAATACTGTAATATTACTTCTAAAACTCTGAGGTCATCATCAATGTATTTGATGAATATATTGGTTTTTTTTCTAAATATGGTCTTGTCATGTAGACCTTACTGGCTGGGTTCAGGTCTCATGTTCATGGGAATTCTTCTGTTTCTACCTTACAAGAACCTATGCACCACTCTGCCATTTTTGAAAAGCTTGCTCTTTATGCTGTCATCACAGTGCTATCTTCATGTTATTTCTATTGCTTTTGGCCTCTTTTGAAGTCTTTACATTTGTCAGCAGAGCATTTGGTACAAGTCCACCAGGTACACAAACAAATTCATAGCCTATAAAATTATACATGAACATGAATATTTTTTTTCCTAGAAGCCAGCTTTCTGATCTTCTGGATATTGTATACAAAAAGAACAAATAGCTTCTCAAGATACAGAAGAGACTTCCATCTAAAAAAAAAAAAGAACAACCTCTTATACTGAGCAGCCACTGAGATAACCAGGAAGGAGTCTTTCATCACACTTAGTACAGGAACAGTAAGAAGAGGGGAATTCCATTTGTGTGGCTTGTAAAGCTGTCCGCTAGGCCAGGGTTCTATGAGTCTAACTACCCTCTAAACATCATTTTTTTTCTATAAAGTTCCGAGACATATGGTTGGAGAAAGGCTGAGGGTTATTAGCTATGTGCTTCCAAGCACTGTAATGGGGGGACTTTTATTTGCAATAACTTTGGGAATATAGCTCTGGAAAGCTGACAGGATAAGCCAGTTCCCAGCTCTGCACTCTGGGTCTGTGGGCCATATCAGCTCTGTGTAACTTTGGGATAGAATTATTTTCTTTTAAGGTTGATTCTCTCTCTCTCTCTCTCTCTCTCTCTCTCTCTCTCTCTCTCTCTCTCTCTGTGTGTGTGTGTGTGTGTGTGTGTGTGTGTGTGTGTTTATTCCTCTGAGAAGGTGCCCATGGATGGCAGAAGAGGGTAGCTATGAGCTGAATGAAGTTATTTGATTAGTTATTCATCCTTGGAAATAAACTCAAGTCTTCTGCAATGGCAGCAAGAGCGCTCAGCCACAGAGTCATCTCTCCAGCCTCTGGTTAATCTTCTTGACTAGAAACTGAGGTCAAAGGGACCTGAGAGCATGCACAGTCCAACTTCTCCCACGAGCAGAGCCCAACAGAAGGTGTGGTGTAGCCAGGTTATTTGATTAGTTATCTACAAAGCATAGCACAGTGGTGGGGAGGATGAGAATCAGTACAAACCTTCCTCTGTAGGAAGCTGGGTCTCCTTTCTTTCCCTTGGGAGATCGTCTGAGAAATCAAACAGAAGACCTTGCCAGGGTTGGAGACGTAGCTCAGTAGCTTGGTGAATGTTTAAAGACCTGGACTTCTCTCTAGAACAACATAAAATTGGAAATGATGGTCACTACATCCCAGCACCGTAGAGGTGGGCCCAGGAAGATCAGAAGTTTAAGGTTATTCACAGTTACATAGCAAGCTTGAGTCCAGCCTGGACTATATAAGACCTTGTCAAAAAGAAACAAATATAACAAAACCCACAGACTTGTCGGCTTTGTAATGTACAGTAAAGCAGGGGATATTTATCTCTTCTTTTATCCCATTTGGTTGGAGGTTGACCTCAAGATATTGACTCTCTGCCTTCCAGATGACAAGACAAAGGAAGGTACAGGGAAAATGCCAAGGGAATGCATCAAAAGAATGTATGATATATGCTTGAGGTGGACCCCAAAATGCTGAAGGAGGACAATGGCAAATCAGCAGCTGATGTGGAGTGTGAATTGAAAGGCAAGACAGTTTTCTCATCTATGCCTCTGGTTATTGAATCAAGGTTCTGTCTTGGCTGCTAGATTTCCTTCTGTCTATCTTGGGTTGACACTTGGAGACAAGAAGAGAGATATGACCATGGGTGGCAGTAACACACGAAGTTAACTTGAGTTTCCTTTGGATAAAGTTAAAGAGAAGTCTCTCATTGTAGAAGCCAGTCCACAGGCTTAAGGAGGCAAGCAGAAATGTTCACAAGGGAGAACAAGGGAGCTGCTTTCAGAGGTTGCAAAGGAGGGCCTTCCTGTTTGGGTGGTATTAGTTACTATGCAGAAGTCTCTGGGATCAGTGCTTTAAAAGGCCATATCAGCCTCTGACCTTATTACTACAAGACCTTAGCTTATCAGTAGGCAGAAGCAGTTAGGTGAAGCTTCACCCAGCATAATTCTAGTGGCTAAAAGTTTGTTTATTTTGGGTTATTATTTTTTAATTGTATTTGCACATATTTGAGTCTGCTGCCAATAGGTTTTGGCATTTATAGGTCTTAGTGTGTAATAAGGATAGAACCTGGGGACTGATATACATAGGTCACCTTTAGCTGGTAAATAATGTATTCTTGGAACATAATGTCTGACTGAGTTGACAGTCACTGAGCCCTAGACAGCCCTCTGACCTGTGATCCTCTTCCTGTTGTCACATACTCAGAACTACCTGGGGCCATGTGTCTGTGAGAACAGGCCACTTTAGTGGGATGTGCTGACTAGTTTTTAATGTCAACAGGCTAGAGTCATCCAAAAAGATGGAGCCACAGCAGAGAAAATATCTCCATAAAATTGGCCTGGGGCAAACCTGTGGGGTATTTTCTTTATTAGCAATTGATGCGAGAGGACCCAGACCATTGTGCATAATACACTCCTGCACAGATAGTGTTGGGGTGTACAAGAAAGCAGGCTGAGCAAGCCATGGGTAGAAAAGCAGTAAGCAGAATTCCTCCACGGATCCTGCTCCACTTCCAGCCTCCAGGTTCCTGCTTAAGTTTTGGTTTTGACTTCCCTCAGTGATGGAGTGTAACCTGAGAATTGTAAGCTGAAATAAACACTTTTCTCCTCGAGTTGCTTTTGGTTATAGTGTTTTATCAACAGCCAAAGAAATCTTAACTAAGACAGAAGGTACCAAAACACTGTCGTAACTGGGGAAGCAACTCTAGGGTACCATGGAATTGCCTCTTATTAGGAACTGTAGAATGTGTCTTAGGTGGCAGGAAACAGGAGGGTCTTGTCCGATGATCCAGGAAGTATAAGGGTTTGAAAATTGCTGAAGGACAATTCCAGACTCAGATAGTATGCAAAAACAGAGAGTGTTTATGCTGTAGAAACAACCAGCATGCAGGGGGTCAACTATTCTCTAAAATGGTGACCCCAGATAAAGGCACACAGGCCTTCCTATAGGAAACCAAAAGAACTCTCTAGAAGGATAGGTAATCTGAAATTTCATTGGTGGATGCTAGGGGCTCATGCGTGGTCGGTGGTCTGCATTCCTATGTCATGAACTTCCAACCATGCGATGAAATAGGGCTGCCAAGTGCAGATGGCCCATTCTGAGATAAGCTATTTCCTCACTTCTGTGGTTATCCCCAGGCTGGTTTTTTTTTTTGGGGGGGGGGGTTATGCTCTTGTTCTGGATTTTATGGTCTATTCCTAGAGCTGGTGTCTTATAACCTAGTTTCTAGGACTTATGGTCTATTCCTGAAGCTGGTACCTTACGGTTTTGTTTGAAATCAGGCCTGGTCCTAAAATGGAGACAAATTGGGCTTGTGCTACCCTTTCATTAGAAAGGGTTTATATGTTGAATTAGACAAAGGTGGTCCTTGGGCAACTTAACATTTCTGGCCTTTCTCAAAAGCAGTGTCAGTCTGGGTATCAATGACTAGCCCAAAACTCAGCTGTCTAAAATTTGTTTTATATGGACTGGAATGTACACCAGGGCGGCCTATATCCCCCATCAGCTCATGTATTTGAAAACTTAGACCCTGGGTTTGGGAGCTTGTGGAATCCTTAAGAGGTGGAGCCTTCTGGAGGAAGTACATCACTGGAGGGAAGCTTTTAGGGTTTACAACCTTGCCCCACTTCCTGTTTGATCTCTCTGCTTCCGGTGTCCAGTTGAGACACTATCCCCCAGCTTTCTGTTACTGCCACCTGCAGTCATGTCTTCCCTGCCATTATGAACTCTAACCATCTGGAACAATAAGCCAAAATAACTCTTTATTCTACAGGCTGCCTCGGTTGTGGTGTTTTATCATAGCAATCAAGTAATTGATACAAGTTTTGTTAGCAATCAGGCATCTCCACCGCCTGCCCCAGGGACCTAGGGACACAGGATATGTCATCACCAGCTGCCAAAATGGGGCACATTTGCACTGTTGCATATCCTCTCTCTGCACGTGTGCTACATCCTCTTATAAAAGGCCAATTCTTCTTCTCTTCCCTCCACCCTCACCCAGAAGCAACCTATGTATACTTGCCAATGAGATCTGTCCCATGGTGTCTATAGCTTAGATCATAACAAGGTACAAGCAAAATGGCTTCGGTCACACACAACACACCAGATTCCTACAGTTCCTCTCGCTTTTGCACTCTCCTGTGGAGTTCTGAGTTTTTCTTTAGGGTAAGTGAAGAAGAAATTTTAAGTTAGTTTAAAATCAGTATAGCAGAAAGCCTTAATTCACAAACACAAGTAGTTAAGAATATGGGTCAGCAAACTTGCTAGCCCAAGGCCGTTATAAAAGATGCAGAGCTGGAGAAACATAGGTCAATTGAGTGTTTGGGGAATCAGCTGGCTGTGAAAGATAGGGAGGATGCTCAAGGATAAATTCCTTGAGAATGAGTAAATAATGAGGCACCCATCTGTTCCCGTGATGTTTGACTTAGCCTCCTCTGGAACCCCCCACCCCACCAAAGTTCTCCAGGAATTTCGAATTAAATTCAGCCAGATGGTCTGTTGGCTCAGATAAGCATCCTCCCTGGGTCCCAAGGCCACAGGAACCAGGAACTGTTCCCGTGAGATTAGTTAAACCCCTGCCCGGGATCTGCTTGCACAAATTGTGGATATTTGAAACAACCAATTGTGTGTGACTGCACCACAACCTCCTGCTCCCCTCGGCCTTTTCCTATGTAAACCCTAAGCTTTTGGGCCTCTACTTCCTGCATGAGGCACGTATCGGCCCGGAGTTCCAACAATAAACCTGTCTCATGTGTTTGCAGCAAGATGGTCTCTGGAGTATCTTTGGGTCCGTGCCCTCTCAGAGACCCAAGTGAGGGTCTCCCTTTGGGGGTCTTTCATAAGCTAACTCAAGAAAGAACTTTCATCTTCTTACAGTATCCCCAGACAATCTGAAGCAGCTTGTCCTCTCAGCCCACACCCAATTCTCCTTTTGTCTTTCCTGTAAGGTTAGCAGCCATCTGGGTCATCCTCTCAGTTATAAGAAAATAGAGGCAAAGAGCTGGCTGAACACTGAGTTGGAATCCTAACCACAGATCTGAGGGAGGCTGTGACTGGAGGCCTCAGAGCAGTAACACCACAGTTTAAGATGCCAAAAGAAGAGGGAGATGGTCTCCACTTGCTTTTAAAAAGGGGGAGAGCAGTGTTGGGGTGATCCATAAATACTGTATTTTCTGGCTATGAAAATGTGTGTTCTTGTTTTTCAGTTATTATTTGGAGCTGGCAGCATCAGGCTAGCAGAATATGTAAATGTAATTCCTCACCTGCCTTTAAAAGTAAGGTAAGCAGCAAGGGGGAAAGTAATCTTCCTCAGGCTACCAGCTGAGTAAGGAATGTGGCTTTTTGGATAATAAAGAGTGTGCAGTGGAACAGGCTGGAAGGACAGTGTGGAACTTTGAGGCAGGCCAAGATGCCACCAGATGTGAGGATGCAGGAGTAGGCAGAAGGGAGACTAGACAGAGCTAGAAGCAGCCTGTGAGTACCATTACCACGTGGAGAGACAAAATGGCAGATAAATCAGGATAAATTAGCAGCTAGCTGAGAGATTGCCCCAGCAAAAGGACAACAGCTTTGAACTATACAGAGGTCTTATTTACGATTAAATAAGACATTATTACATAAGACATTAAATAATAATGTCTTAATTATTAAATCTCAAGAAGGGCCTGCAAAAGATTGGCAAGAGGGCAGAGATATGTAGACAGGGCAAGAAGGCTGAAGAACATCAAAAACCAAACAAATGAACAAACAAACAAGCAAAACCAACCTTGTTGAACCCTGAGCCTGGACTTTGGACTTCTAGAAATGTGAAAAATAAAATATGTTCTGTTTATGTCCCCTAGCTGTGGCATTTGTGACAGCAGCCTAGGCTGGTTAATATAGAGACTTCTCTGTTCTTTAAATCTCTCACAGCACCCAGAACAGTGCCTGGCATTCAGGGCTCTGGCAGCAAATGTGTGCTGGGCTGACGATGATAGGGCCCCAGGTCCAGGGCCTCCTCCATGTACAACATAGAGAATTGTCAGAGTCCCACTGGACTTACCTTCAACTCCAAAATCCAAGCATCTCTGAGACCAGAAAGCTTCCGTGTGTGCTCATCAAACCTCATCACAAAGCTTGATTGTGCTGCCTGCTAGTGTTCTTGATGCTGAGATGCTTGTCCCAGCTGTGGCTTAGCATCTTCATTATAAGATCTATGCCTTAGGCAACACACTACAGATCTTAGATTCAGAAAATTCAGAATTCTAACTGCATCTAGCCCTAAGGAATTTGGATAAAACATTGTGCACCCACACTCATTAACACTAGACCCACAATTGTCAACTCAAGGAAGACCACAGCAAGGGCCAATGATCTGGATCATGAATAAATTAAGATTGCTATTTGAACAGAATGGAAAATTTATGTGCTTATAAAAGGATAAAGAGAGAGAGGTTATGTTCTATGGGGCTGTGGTGAGGTATGGGGGAAGGGGATGTCTCTGGGGGCCCATGCTGA
>NW_021604713.1:276429-382043 GCF_004785775.1 Grammomys surdaster | reverse complement strand
GGGAGCAAGAAGGGAAGACCCCAAGAGAGCAAGAGAGCAAGAGAACAAGAGAGGGAGGAGGGGGCAAGCAGCTCCTTTTATAGTGGGTCAGGCCTACCTGGCTATTGCCAGGTAGCTGTGGGGCGGAGCATACCTGGCTGTTACCAGTTAACTGTGGGGGTGGAGTTTAGACAGAATGCTAACATAAATAATTTAAGCTGGGGAGGTATGTGATTGGAAATAAAACTTGATTATTGATATACATGCTACAGAAGCCTGTGTTTTGTCTTGTTTCGTTTTGAGCAATTTATCTTATCAGCCCACAAGAATGTGCTGAGTATAAGGTTTAAGATGTAATGAGAAAGTACAGCATCACCTTGGGAAATAGCTGTGGTGTGGCTGAAAGTCCAATTGGCATCTTATAGATTGGGTTTAATGGCTGGAGAAATCAATAACAGATGCAACAGTAAGAAGAAAACTAATATATTCATCATGGTTATCAGCATGGCTACCACAAATAATATAGATAGAAATAAATGGTTGTGTTTAGAAGGCATAGAATGTTATAGTAGAAAATCCCTAAAGTTATAAGGACCTGGTGCTATCTCAGCAGTGTGAAGCTCCCTGCTAGGCCCTAGGGGGCAAATGGAATAGGGGTGACAATTTGTGCCCCTAATGAAAGCATTCCTACTGAAGATGCAGACCTTGGGAAATGACATAACAAAGACGAAACAAAGCAACATTTAGTGAAGTACCATGTCAAATATATTCTACCACATGGAACAGACGTACAGCTGTGCTAAGGAGAACCCAGAATTTTTGTGTAGCCCAGGTTTCAGGGAGGCATCTCGTGGAAAGACAGGGCCTCGGAGTGTATCTTGAAGCTGTCTGTAAATAGCTCATTGTCTGCTTAGATCTATCTGTTCATCTGCTTTAGCTAAGACTTTTGGTTTAATGACTTTTGGTGACTTGGAGGAGAGGGGTCCTAGCCAACTGACGCTTTGGAGTCTCTCAGAGTTTTGGGAAATGGGCAGGTTTACAGTGGCTAGGCTCTCAAGGAAGGTTCCAGAAAGGTAGTATTTGAGCTAGACTTCTGGGTCCCAGATTTTGTAAATGACCTAGAGAAAGAAGAGGACACTTTGAGTTGAGTCTCTTCCAGGGGGATCGTTGTGAAAAGTGGACTTTACTCAATGTGACCATCTGTCTTAGCCACAGGAGGCCAGAGCTTCTGATATTGATCAAATAGATTCATTTTACAAACAAGAAAAGAATGATCTAAGTGCTGAACGATTTTAAAGGGCAACTCAATTGCTTATAAAATGCCAGCATCTGCATTGCCACCTTAGGTCCTATACTAGACTGTTATGCCCAAGTCACAGGGACCCCAAAGACCACCGAGGAGCCATTTCCAATGCAAATACACAAGGGTCTTTATTATGAGCTCATGAGCAAGGACTCTTGCTGTCACTGTCACAGCAGGTCAGAATGAGAGCCCCGAGTCTAGGGGTCCAGGGATATTTATTGTAGTTACAGCAAGTTAGAGGAATTTCCATATAGGTCAGCAAGTTAATATTTTAAAAACTACGTTTTTGGTATAATCTGCAGGAACCAAACATGGAGGCAGAACCACATGACAACAGGATGACCAGGTTATCTACTTTCTGCAGGGTTTAGGTTATCTATGTATACCTTGTGTAACTTTAAGTTTTTTCAAATCCTATTTTGAATGAATCGGCAGTTCAGTTCACAGGTTAGCAGTGGCAGCCAGAGCCACTCGAAAACACCTCACGGATTCTCTGGAGAGATGCTCTGGGCCTGTAGCAGTATCCCTGGGGGGTTGTCAACCTGTGGGGAAGTTTCAGAGTCAACCCAAATAGTTTATGACCAGATGACCTACTATATTGAGGTTTCCTGGAAACATGTCAAACAGGAGCTAGAGAGGGTACGACAACAAAACAAAGCCATCTGCAGCTAGGCGAGAGGGCACTGGGAGTGAATGAATAGCTGGAAGTTAACTAAGGTAAATATCTAATGACCTCACCCACTCCTAAGAAGGAATGCCAATGGACTTTATCTTGGGATGGCCCCCTTCAGTAGTTACAGCTGCTCTGATAAGACAGTAATGGCCATAACGCTCAGAGGACAGCACTTCACAACACTACCTGGACTCCCTTCTCACTCAGGGTGCAACCTTTAATTTATTTTATTTTTGTGTGTATGAGCATTTGCCTGCATTGCCTGCATGTATGAGTGGGATCATCTCTTTAGCTTCTGAGGGCATATTCTTGACTATACTGTTTACACTGGACATAGTCAAATGAACTGTAGACTCCAAGAAGAAGTTGGTATTCTATCAGCACCAGGCAACAGGGGCCCACAGAGTCTTAGCAACTTGGAGAACTAAGATTTGGGTGCTTGGGCAACTTCTAGGCTAGTCAATGGTCAAGAAGTCAAAGGCCTGAGAACCCTAGAGACAGCCTAACCTTAACTTGGGGAATTCAATGAGATAACACAGCCCAGAATTAGCCCTCAACACATGTTAAGTGTAACAACACTAGAAACATCACAGACCTTAACACATGCCATGTCCCTGCAGCAAAAAACTGTGTAGCATCCTAGAAGTATTTAGTTTCTCTTCTTAATTTAGTTTTACTCTTTAAAAGAAGGACAATGAGGCTTTTAGACTTGAGCATCTATTGTTTTTCTAATGTCATTATTGATAGTAATCTGTTAAATTCCACCTCCACAGTTATCTGGCAACAGCCAGGTATGCTCCTCCCCACAGCTACCTGGCAACAGCCAGGTAGGCCTGCCCACTATAAAAGGGGCTGCTTCCCCCCTTCTCTTGATCTTTTGCCTGTAGCTTCTCTCTGCCCCCTCCCCCCTTCCCTTCCCCCTCTCTCCACGTGGTCATGGCCAGCCTCTAGTCCTCTACCTCTCTCCTCCTCCTCCTCCTCCTCCTCCTCCTCCTCCTCCTCCTCCTCCTTCCTCTCTCTCTCTCTCTCTCCCCCTCTGCCTCTGCCTCCCTCCTTTCTCCCTTCCCAATGCCCTGAATAAACTCTATTCTATTCCATACAGGTGTGTGACTTGTCCCTCAGGGGGAAGAGATGCCTCAGCATGGGGTCACTGGGACATCCCCTTTCCCCATACCTCTCCACACACCCACAGAACATACTCTTTATCTCTTTATCTTTTTATAAATGCAACATACCACCAACCAACAGGCTGAATTAATAGCCCTTACCCGTGCCTTCCAGCTGGCACAGGAACAATCCCTCAACATCTACACAGATTCCAAATATGCTTTCCATATCTTCCTTTCTCATGCTGCTATCTGGAAGGAGCTCAGGTTACTTACCACAAAAAGAGGATCAGTAACTAATGAAAACCAGATTATGGCCATGCTAAAGGCCTCCCATCTCCCCACAGCTATTGGGATTGTCCACTGCGGATCCCACTGGACGGATGACTCTATTGTCTCCAAGGGAAACAACCTAGCTGATGAGCAGCTAGAGCTGGGGCTCGTAGGGGCCTAGACTCATCTCACCCTCCCAAGGAGATTCTTAGACTGCAACCCGCATCCCCATCTGCACCCCCTGACACTCGTCAAACTCTGTCCTATCTTCACCAACTCTTTCATTCTAACAGCCAAGCATTGTCTTATTTTGTTAAGACCCACCTACTGCCTACTCTTGAGGACTTAAGTTTCTTAAAATCTATCACTGCTTCTTGCAAAATCTGTCAGATGTCAGACCCCAACTCAAGGTATCATATACCCCTTTTCCTACCCACCAGCCTAGAGGTTCCCTTCCTGGAACCAACTGGCAACTTGACTTTACCCACATGCCTGCTGTCAAACGTGCCAAGTACCTCCTGGTCTTGGTGGACACCTTCTCAGTATGGGTAGAGGCTTTTTCCACAACTAACAAAAGGGCTCAGACAGTCTCTGATCTCCTCCTCAGGGAGATCATCCCATGATTTGGTGTCCCAGCCTCCCTTTAGTCAGATAATGGTCTTGAATTTACTTCCCAAGTTTCTCAGATTCTATCTAAGGCCCTAGACATCCCCTGGCATTTTCATATTCCTTACCATCCTCAATCTTCAGGTAAGGATAGAGAGAACTAGCTGCACTTTAAAAACCACTCTTGTCAAGCTGTCACAAGAACTTCACCTTGACTGGGTAAAATTCCTACCTCTGGCTTTTCAGGCTACGAGCTCTCCCCAAGTGGCTTCTCCTCATCTCACCCTTTGAACTCATGTATGGATGTCCAGTTCTAACTCCTGGTCTTTCACCTAAATGCTCTCTCCTCCCAGACCATCTGCTCACCCCATTACTTTGCCACCTCCGTTCTTGTGGAACTTTGCTGACCATCATCTACCTCAACCACACACTGTCTCCTGTCCATTGCCTGTCAACATTGGAGACCAAGTCCTTCTCTCCCCTCCAGATCATCAGCCATCACCTCTCTCTCCCAAATGGCAGGGTCCTTTTAAGGTAGTTCTTGTGACCCCTACAGCTGCTAAACTTGAAGGACTCCCTCATTGGGTCCACTTGTCTTACCTCAAGCCTTTCATCCCTCCATCTAAAATCAACTCTTCTTCATACATGTCGACCCTAACAGGACCATGCTCTATTAAGCTCTAGAGGACATCAAAATCACCCACCTTGTCCTCAATCCCAGAAAATGAGACTCCACTCTGGCAGCTGAGCTCGACTTCACTGGACTAGACATGTGTTTCTCGTCCTCCCCCTGCTGCTTGTTTCTATCCAGGTCAGCCCTTACATCTGGAGGTTCGAGGTTCAAGAGACACCTACAGATAACAGTCTTTCCAAACAGGTTCAGGAAACTGTTCCATAGCCGGATGCCAAGAACCAATCCACATTGCCATCATTCCTATATCTGTTATCCCATCTAAATATTATGTTCGCTATACTTGCTTTCTCTTTGCCCAGATAGAAGATTATTGTAGAAACTGGCCAGACGATTATGTGGGCTGCCCATATTGGTCTTCTCAGATACATATGCTAGGATCACGGACCAACCGTTTCTTCTACCAACACCAAAAGACACTCGTTTCTACGTACAAGACTCATGGGGATTCCAGCTGTCGTGCTTCAGAACTGATGGGGCCAGATGTCCTGACAGCTAAAGAAGATGGTCTTTGCCAGTTCCTCCAAGAAGAATGCCATTTTTAGGGAATGTGAGACCTCCAGTTCTGAGATTTTTGAAAACCCATATAAAAGCAGATACCCTCTTTTGTAACACCCTTTTTAGACATCCTCCTGGTGTTATTATTTCTAACCAATTTATTAATCAGTTCCTGTTACAGAATTACCAGCCGCTGTCCACAGAGGAACCTGATACACACGTCTATGGAGTGGACCCTGATGGTGAAAGCCAGTTTCTCCCCACAATGAACTATGCCCCTACACAGCAGGCAGCAGTTTAAGAGACACAGTGCCCAACTCTCCTTTCACCATTGGCTTCTCCTCCCCCCTTTTTTTCTCTTTATAATAAGAAAAAGGGAGATATGTTGGTATCAGGCCCAAACCCAGTGACATCACATCTAGGCGACCTAGGCAACTCCTACATCATTGCCAAGGCAACCGCTATACACTCCCAGAATCCACCTGGCTACCTCACCTTTACCTGGGTAAGGGCTACGTCACTCCCCATATAAGTAGGCAGAACTCCCTGACCTTGCTCTCTTTTCCTCTGCCATTTCCTTCTGTTTCTCTCCCCACCTTTGCCCTCTGCCCTAAATAAACCTCCTCTCCTCATGGTACCGTTTGGTCTGGTGTGGTCTGTTCTAAGCTGCATGCCAAGTCTAACAATTATTATTACTTAGCAACAATACACATGTATTTGGTGTTTGGCAAGCATATGTAGCCACGGACATTTGACAGGGATAGTTTTGTTTGTTTTGTTTTATTTGTTTCTTAATAACTGAGCTGTGACACACACATCAGGCATAACTCTATCAAATTTTCTATATACTTCAACAAGATCAACATGTTGAACATGTTGAACATGGTGCCACACATTTTTAGATCCTAAACCTTGAAAGACAGAGGCAGAAGGGGCTCTGTGAGTTCAAGGCCAGCTCCGTTGACAGAGCAAGTTCCAGGAGAGCCAGAGCTACATAATAAGACACTACTGAAAACAAAATCAAACCAGAAAGATAATGTTCACAGCATCCCAAAGGATCCTCTCAGCCCTCCGAGCTTTGCTCCCTCATCAGCCATCATTGGTTTTTAATACTGTCCACAGACATGCCAACTCCTGAAACTTGGAATGGAGTCACATAGAATGTAGTCTTCTGTGTCTGCCTCCTTCCATTCCGTGTAGCTAAGTGACTCGCCCCTGCTGGGGTGGGGGCCTTGGTTCTTTGCTGTTCTCAGATAGTATTTCGTGATAGGAGTGACCCACAGTTTACTTCATCCTCCCCCTTGTGGTCATTTGTATTTAAACAGTCTTGCTTTAGAGCCTAGGTCGGCCTCAGATGCTCAGTTCTCCTGCCTCTGCCTCCCTAAGGCTGGCATTATTGTCATTTGTCACTATGCATGCTTGCCAATTCTCTTGTAGAAATGGATTATAACATAAAATTTATGTAGGAGGAAACCCAGGCAGAGTGACTAAATCTCCAGTGTCAGGTCACACAGTTGAAGTGATCGGAATTTGAACCTGAGCTACCTAGCTTCCTGTCCAGCATGCTTTCTAAGATGACTAAGAAGTAGCACCCTTAGAAATCTTTCTTTTTAGACTGCAGAAATTTGAGCCATTTGATTTATCTTTAAATCCCTCTAAAAGAATAAATGGCTTAGCAACAACAATAAAAATCAAAGAGGAAAAAATCCCATTTTACTGGGATTCTCAAGCCAAAAAAAAAAAAAAAAAAAAAAAGTGTAGCTAAGTTAAAATGAACTCTAGCATGTAGTAAGCTTCAAATAAATGTTTAAAGGCTGATCCATGTGCAAATTCCCAGTAAAACTGGATTTTTTCCCCATTTGCTTTTACTGTTGTTATTAAATTATTTATTCTTTAAAAGGGTTTCCAGATATGTTAAATAGTTCAAATGGTAGGGGAAGGAGAGGGGAGGGGAAGAGTCTGGGCAGTGGATTCAGTTCTCCAACTCTGCAGATGCAACAAAATCTAAGTGAGAATCAGCAAATTAGTGTCTCCCTTTAAACATTTTATTCAATTATTTTACTATTTTTTATTTTACTGAAAAGATACTTTTCCATATAATGTAGTCTGATTGTGGTTTCTTCTATTTCTGCCCTTCCAAGTTCCTCCTCAAATCCTCTCCCATCTATACCCATGCCTTTTCTGTCTCTGACTAGAAAACAAACAGGTTTCTAAGGATAATAACAAAATATAACAGGATAAAGCAAAAGCAAACAAATCAGAATAGGACAAGACAAACAAAGGGAAAACAAAAACAACAACAAAAAAAAAACAAAAAAGGCATAAGAAACTGTAGAGGGGATCTTTCATGCAATGTATGGTAGTTTCACCTGTCAATAAAAAAGTCTATAGCCGATGGGCTGAGGCAAGATTAGAAGGTGGGACATCCAACAGAGAGAGAGTGAGGAATTCTGGAAATAGTGAGGTAGAGATTTGCTCCAGACTTGGAGGGAGATGCTCTCATGAACCTGAGGACCAGATAACCAGCCATGTGGCACAACTGAATTAGAATTGAATAACAGAATGATTACGTTATGAGCTAGTCAAGGAATGATCCAAGGCTTTTGGCCTAGGAATTTATTCATATAGAAGAAGTCTCGGAGTGGTTATTTCAGGGATAAAAGAGGATGGATGGAAAAGCACAAGGTTACAGATGGCACCGACTACAAGAAACAGGTAAAAATGCAGAGACTTATTCGTTCAAACACTCAAAAATACCGTAAAAACATAAAACCAAAAGCTATAATCTGGACACAAAATCAGTAGGGTGAAAAAGAGAATAAATAAATAAATAAATAAATAAATAAATAAATACATAAATACATAAATACATAAATAAATAAATTTTTAAAAAGCCCCGATGTGACATTATGAGACTAGGAGCCTCCACAGATGCCTTAGGAGTCATTTTCTGTAGATCATGTACTGCTTTGCCTGTGGCCTATCCTTAAGAGGAGTTCATGTCTCTAGCGAGACTCCCTCTGAGGATATTAAGTTTTCCTTTGCAAGCACTCATCAGTCAGAGTTAGCATCTTTGTTGGGGATGGAGGCACGTGTGTAGTTGAACCAATTTAAACTTCTCCCTGTCTGGCTTGCAAATGAATGAGCCTCAGTCTATGCTTATTCTACTTGGCTTTGACTATTACTGGGGGGTAACCCCAAATCTACTTTCTTAGCTGTTGACCTGGCTACTTCCCCAGTAGTATACCCCAAATATTTGCTGTTTCTCCTGGCTATGTGCTTATGGTCCATCTCCTCTCATGGTAGCTTCCTCCTCTCCTGAATCCTTCCTCCTTTCTCCCCTCTGCAACTCCCACCCAGGTAACTCAAAACCTGCCTACCTCTAATCTCTCCAGTAGTTGGCTATATCATTTTTATTTAACCAATAGTTTTAAGTTAAGGGCCAAGGTCTGCACAACAAAAGCTGGTAAATGTGAGAATTTCCTCGCAGGCAACTAGACCTTCAGGTACAGAATGTAGCATTACAACGCATAGCAACAGGCCTGACCTTGACATGTGTCATCACTTCTGCTTTAAGCTCCATGATCCCGTCTAGTATGGTGGAGGCTGTGTCTGCTTCCTTAGTCTCTGTGAGTTCTTATGTGCATGGTCCTGCTGTGTTCACAAGGCACCCCTTCTGCCTCCTTTTCCACCAGGTTCTCTGAGCCCCAAGGGGAGGGATCTGATAGAGACAGACTATTTAGGGCCTAGTGTTTCTAGGACTCTCGCTGTCCGTATAATGTCTGGCTGTGTGTCTATGTATTTGTGTTCTCAGCCATTTGCATTTATTCTTTTGAGAAGTCTTTGTTTACATCTTGTACTATTTTTTAAAAAAAGGATTTTATTTTATATGAATACACTGCAGCTGTCTTCAGACATACCAGAAGAGGACGTCAGATCTCATTACAAATGGTTGTGAGCCACTATGTGGTTGCTGGGAATTGAACTCAGGATCTCTGGCAGAGAAGTCAATGCTCTTAACCACTGAGCCATCTCTCCAGCTCCCCTTGTACCAAAATTTTTAATTGGGTTATTAGCTTCCTTGATATTCATTTTTTCTAGTTCTTTATATATTTTGGATATCAGCCCTCTATCAGATACGTAGTAGATAAAAAAAAAATAAAATAAAACTTTTTCCCTAATGTCTTTGTCCCCATCTGCTGCAGGGAGAAGCTTTTTTGATGATGGCCAAACAAGATATTGATCTATAAATATAGCAGAATGGTAAGGAGTCATTCTAATGATTTTTTTAAGAGAAGTATTTGGTTTTCTTCTAGAACCCTGGCCTATCTAGTCTCAGATCCTCGGTCACCCAGGCGGTGTCTGTTGTGGATGCCAACTTGTGGAATAGACCTTCAAGTCAAATGAGATATTGGTCGTTCACTCCTACAAGCTTTGTGCCACTGTTGCACTATCCTACCTTGCAGACAGAACACCACTGTAGATAAAATGGGTTTGTGGATGGGTTGGGGTTTATGCTTCTCCTTTGATAGTGTGCAGAGTAATGTCCAGTATCAGGAACACCAGCCAGTAGGGGTGAAGGCTCTGTGTAGGCCCCAACTTGACTTCTCCATGCTGTGAGCTGTGTAGATGTTATTTTCAGCAGTATGACTTTACCATCAGTTTGTAGAGAGCACCTTACAGCCTTTGCAGTAGCCTGGTTAGACGTCACTCACTCTCCATATTAAAACTTCATTTAGTGACAAGGGATGTCTAGTTAATCCCATTATTTGGTGATTTCATTTAGATCGCCTTCAATTATGTACATATTTTAGGAAGCTCCTAGTGTATTAGATTTCCATATTCCTCCTCAATGGCTCTTAACTTTAGTTGTCCCTCCCTGTATTCTTCTTGTTTTCCTCTTCACTCTGATTATTCCTGTTCCAGTATGTTCTACCCATAACTATCCATTCTATTTCCCCTTCCTAGGGAGATCTGTCCCTGTCCCCTAGTCCCTTATTCTATGGAATGTAGCTTGCTTCTATCTGACTAAACAGCTAACAACCACACAGAAGTACATACACACCGTATTTATCAATCTGGGTCAGGTCACCTCTCTCAGGATGATGATTTCTCTGGGTCAGGTCACCTCTCTCAGGATGATGATTTCTGATTCCACCCATTTACTTGTGAATTTCATGTTTTAAAGTGTGGAGTAATAATTCTATTGTGTAAATATAGCACATTTTCTGCACCTGTTACTCATCCATTGACAGACATCTAGGTTGTTTCTAATTTCTGGCTATTGCGAATAGAGCATCAATGAACATGACGTATGTGTGTGTATGCTGAGCACTTGTCTCCGTGGTAGGAAGACGCATTCTTTGGGTATGTGCCCAAGAGTGGTATAGCTGGATCTTGAGGCACATCAGTTCCCGTCTTCCTGAGGAACTGCCGCACTGGTCCCCGCAGAGGCTGTAGACGTTTGCTCTCCCAGCAAGAACAGATGAGCGTTCTCCTTATTCCACATGCTCTCCACCATGAGCCATACTTTGTTTTATTGATCTTGGTCATTCTCTTAGTTTCCTGGTAATAAGGACAGAGAGAGAGTGAGGAAAGGCCACAGCAGGTAGTGGGTTACAGAGCTAGGAATGAGACTGGGGATTGGATTGGAGGAGGAGGGAGAGTGACAATCTGAAGGACACCTACCAGCATTGCTGGCTTCCTTGCTTCTCAGGTAGGCTTGATTGGCAGGTTGGTAAGGAATGCCTCTTGGAGGCGGGGCCTGAGGTAAAGGGTTGAGTGGGGAGTGTTGGGAGCCGACTCCCAGCCGAGAGCAGCTATCATCTTTGCAGCCATCTCAGGCCATATACCCTGACAAGAGACTTGTTTTCAACAGCCTACAACAGCTGAGCACACTCTGATAAATATCTTGTTTTTCTCACATATCTTGTTTTGCTGTTTAGTGCCACCAGCTGCAAGGCGCACGTGATATCCACGCTGCTGGGTGCATGTGGTCTCCTCACTGCTAGCTAGGTGCACGTGATATCCACGCTGCAAGGCACATGACGTAGTGCCTTCAGCTGTGCTTGTCCACGAGGGCAAGGCACGTGGTAAAGGGTATAAATACTCAGGATTTCCTTCCAATAAACGAGACTTGATCAGACTCCCTGTCTTGTCTCCATTCTTCGCGTCTCCGTCCCCACTCTCTCTCTTGCTAGGCCCTGACCCGCGGACCAGAGCAGCAGAACGGGCGGTTACAGGGGAGGAGGGGGAACATGTGTGTGGCCCACAGGAGATGGGACAAAGAGGGGTGGGAGGGTGTGGCAGGTGGGCTGATAAAGAGCCGATGGTGAGACTGGCAGAGTTGGAGGAGAGGTGATGATCTGCAGTTAGCCTGCCTGCTTCCCTCAAGAACTGTTTCCTCACAGAGCGGCCTGTCTGTGGTTGGCTGTCCCAGTGTGTGTTTATATGTGTGTGTGTGTGTGTGTGTGTGTGTGTGTGTGTCTGTGTGTACTTAGCATCCCCCTTGTCTTGTGGACATGCCAGCATACACCTCTCTGCATGGGAACTTGAATGCCCTAGCCCCTACCTTTTCTGGGAGAAGGGTTTGCAGGAAACAACAGTTACCACAAGCTCTCTTCTCACAGCAGAGTCACTGACGGTGTGGCTTCGGTGCCATGAGTGACAGCCAGGCTCTAGAGACTGGGAGGATGTGGGAAGCAGCTGAGGGATCTGAGGAGGAGCCAGGAGGGAAAACAGAGCCAGCTAGAGATCAAGGGCAATTGTATGAAATGACAAACCATTTCATGGCAAAAGATGCAAATTCAGTGTCAAGTCTGGGGCCAAGAACTGAGGAAACTTCTGTGGTGTACGCAGGCTGGAGGAGAAGGCTGGGTTGAATGTACTTTCCCAGCAACTTGTGCTGAATACAAGTGCCTGTGAGGGAGAAGCAGCTTCCTCTATAACTTAGAGAAATGACCTTCCAAGCCACAGGCATCACCTAACACATCTGGATTATGATGGGAGGGAGAAGAGACTGTCAAGTTTGTTCACTCTCATTTTCTGTGTCTACCTTCTGACTTCATATGACATGTATCTGTCTTCCCAGCCTGGAACCCTAAACCTGCTCTCTGCTCCCCTGTTAGTAGAGCTCCATTCCCTACAAATGTCTCATCTGCTTCTTTTGTTTGGTTGGTTGTTTGGTTTTGGTTTTTATTTCCACAGGGCCAATCTTCCCCTACGGCCAGTTCTCCTTTCCCTCTCCTGATCTCAACCTAGCTTGTCTTAGTCACACATATATGGCGCTGAAACGTCACCAGAAATTGTTCTGGTAAACTAACCTCTGGTGGTTTGGGACAATATCCAGAGACAGACACACAGTAAGTGAGCGTCGTAGATAAGTCTCCTTAGCTTTGCATCACCAGGAGATTCCTGTAGCTTGACATGTAGACAGGTTCTATCTTTTGCTTCATAAATGCTTCCTACCTTTATGAATTTATGAGGGAAGCAAATTCCCCACGTGAGTCATTTCTGCATTTTTGCCAAGTGCCTGGCAGTGCCCCTGTGCACATACTGATTGACTTCAGCAGACAAGACACTGATTAATAGCTCCAGGGGGCCACTACAAGAGAATAAATGTTACCCCATTAGGTTTCTTCAACTAACATTTTTATGTAAGTTTTAAGTCATCCTTTAAATATAGGAACATTTACCAATACAGGAAGGGATTGAAAGACACAAAGTATCATGTGATGTAACATTACAACATGGCTGGTACGCTGGCATCATAATATCTCCTGGTATCTGTGAGAGTTCCTGGGCTAGTAAACTTTATTTGATAACCAAAAAAATGGCTAGATTGTGATCATCCCTCAACTTTCAGCCTACAATATTCTAATAAATGTGTTACTCCATATTTAATCTACCTGTAAAAGAAAGTAGCGCCCTGTTCATCCAATTATGTATCTGGGGCTGGGGTTATAGTTTCTTGCCTAGTATACCTGAGGTCTTAGGTTAATAGGAACACACACACACACACACACACACACACACACACACACACACCCTGGGAGAGCCAACCACAGACAGACCCCAGCATTTTGGTGATGTCTGTACCATGGGACAACAACCAAGAACAGCAGCAGTGGTGGAGTGGAACCTGCCCAAGGTTAGAGGGTAGGGAGTGTGTGCTGCAGAGGGCAGAGCTGGAGAAGTGAACCAAGCTCCTTGGAGGGGCCCAGATCATGAAGAGATCCCAGACTCTTTCAACCCACTACACTGTCCACAATGCTCGGCTGAGCCCAGACCATTCCCACTATGCCTGAGGTACCTGGTAGAATAAACTCTTAATGCTTAAAGATTAGCCAATAGATTTATATATTTGGAAATGCTCAATTAACAAGATGCCCTCACAATTAGAATTATTGCCCAATTATCTAACCTAAATATAATAACTACCTTAGACTTCTAGAGACACACGTACATCCACAGCCATCTTTTCTCTTCCTCTGCCTCCTTCTCTCTCCTCCCTTTCCTCTCTCTGCCTACCTTTCATACTTCCCTTTCATACATACCTTTCAGTGACTGAGCTTTATTGCAAATGTAGCGAGAAAATATCCCACTACAGAGTTTGCTTTCACTTTGTTCAGATTATGACCATACCTGGCTTCTTCCCTCTTTGAAGAAAGAAAGTACTTAACTTATTCTTGATGTTATGAATCCCAGCTGTAGACTTGGGATTTTAGAAAAGATACTTGGGATTGTCTAAACAATCCCAAAATTTTTAAGGTGTTCGAATTTGTATGACTGTGGGACTTTAAAATTTGGATCTCTATATTGTAATGTTGATGATATAATGTTGTGTGACCCTGGGGCTATAAAAGAAAGAGAAGGTGATGGCGTAACAATGAGTGATCTGTTTGTGTGTCAAGCTGACAAGGGGTCAATTGTGCTTGCTAGTTTTATGTCAATTTGAAATTATCTGAGAGTCATCTGAGAGAAGGAAACCTCAATTGAGAAAATGCCTCCAGAAGATCTGACTGTAAGCAGGTAAGCATGTAGGATATTTACTTAATTAGTGATTGATGGGAGAGGGGCCAGCACATTGTGGGTAGGGCCATCCCTGGGCTGATAGTCTGGGGTTCTATAAAAAAAAAAAAAGCAGACTGAAAAAGCCATGGAGAGCAAGCCAGTAAACAGCACCCCTCCATGGCCTCTGCATCAGATTCTGCATCCAGGTTCCCGCCCAGTTTGGCTTCTTATCCTGACTTCCTTTGATGATGATGATGATGATGATGATGATGATGATGATATGGAAGTGGAAGTCAAATAAACCTTTTTCTCCCTGTCTTAGTCAGGGTTTCATTGATGTAAAGAGACACTATGATCAAGGCAACTCTTATAAAGGCAAATATTTAATTGGGACTGGCTTACAGTTTCAGAGGTTCAGTCCATTATCATCACGGTGGGAAGCAGGTAGATCTGGTGCTGGAGGAGCTGAGAATTCTACATCTTGATTCAAAGGCAACCAGGAGGAGACTGTCTTCTGCACTGGGCTGAGGCTGAGTATGGGTCGATCTCAAAGCTCTCCCCAACAGTGACACACTTCCTCCAACAAGGCCATACCTATTCCAACAAAAACCAAAACCACCCAAACAAAAATACCCTAGCAATTCAAGGACAGTAAAGAACAAATGTAAGAAGAATGAAGAATAGATAAAGTAATAAGTAAGAAGAATAAAGTAAGAAACGACATATAGGTCCCCTCACCGATGTTGGGGATTGGACCCAAGGTTTCATATTTGCTAAGACAACACTCTACCATGAAGACACACCCTTGGTTTTTATTTTTTTGGTTTTTTGTTTATTTCTTTTTTGTAGGGGGAATGATTTCCAGCTGACTGAAAAAATATATATATACACATATACAATACATATATATCATACATATACACACATATACAAGACATACATTATGCATATATAATTCATATTATATATACATATATTACACATTATATATACATATATAATACATTATATATACATATATAACTATGTGTGTGTGTATGTGTTTATCACACAAGTTCAAGACTGCCTGCCATAGCTAGGCATAATGGTACACACCTTTGATCCCAGCACTTGGGAAGCAGAAGCAAGTAATCTTTGTGAGTTCAAGGCCAGCCTAGTCTACATAGTCAGTTCCAGGCCAGCTGGAGCTAAAGAGTGAGACCCTGTCTCAAAAATAAAAAGCCATTACAGACAAAAGTCTGACTTAAAGGATGGGTAGAACTTGGAAATAGTATATTTCAGGTAGTCTATTAAGGAATCAGGCTTTGTAGTCAATACAAGCCCCTAGAGCCATGCTCAGCTGAGCCTCTGTCTGATTCATTTCCTTTCCTGTCACCTTGGGACATGAGAACGTCTCACCGGCAGTCTGTTCAACTTGGGCTCCCCACCGATAGCCCTCCCTGCTCTGAGTTATTAGTAAGTTAAAAGGTGTGAATGTAAGCTTTATGGGAAAGATTGTGAGTGGAAATCTGCACTTACCAAGCATGTTTCGTGACCCTGTACGGTCTCCTTTGGTCTTGGCAGAAGTGCTTAGCCCCAAAGCAGCAAACACCAACCAGCTGGGTGGTTTGGGGCAAATCTACCTCTTCTCTGAGCCTTTTTCCTTAACAGAGAAATATATGTGTTGCATGAGGTGTCAGGTGTCTTATAGGACAGCAATAAAATGAAAACCGAGGCAGAAAGATTGTGACTTTGAGGCTAGCCTGGGCTACACAGTGAGGAAGCAGGAACTTGGTCCTTTTGGCTTAGATTTTCTTTTTAAAAAATTGGATATTTTCTTTATTTACATTTCAAATGTTATCCCCTTTCCCATCCCCCCGAAACTCCCTATCCCATCTCCATCCCCTGCTTCTGTGAGGGTGCTCCCCCCCCCATTCCTGCTTCCCCACCCTTGAATTCCCCTACACTGGGGCATCGAGCCTTTACAGGACCAAGGGCTTCTCCTCCCATTGATGCCCGACAAGACTATCCTCTGCTACATATGCGGCTGGAGCCATGGGTCCCTCCATGTTCTGACAAATACAGAGGAGATGCTCGCAGCCGCGAACCATTGGACGAAGCACAGTGTCCCCAATGGAGTCTCCAATGGAGGAGTTAGAGAAAGGACTGAAGGAGCTGAAGGGGTTTGCAATCCCATAGGAAGAATAATAATATCAACCAATCAGACTGCCCCAACCCATCCCCAGAACTCCCATGGACTAAACCACCAACCAAGGAGTACACATGGCTTTGATTTTCAAAACTCAGCACAAGTTTCGAGAGAAAACGAGCTGTGGAGAAAATTGTCCGACAGAGGGCGCAAGACGCCAAGGATGAAACAGTGGCCCTTCTCAGTTCTCAGTAAAGGACTTCTGAAGCTCCTTTAGGTAGGCGGATGGCAGAGAGGGAGTAGTTTTTTTTCCCCTGTGGAAAATGTATAAATGTGACCACATCGGCTGTGACAACTGCATGTCCTCTGGTCCATGTTATGGCATTTTTCTCTTCTTTTCTCAACCCAAGACCCACCCAGGATGTCCATTATTCTGTTCTGGGGCCTGTGAAGAGAGAATTTTGAGGTACCGGGAGATTGCAAACTGCATCCTTTTTTCTGTCTCTTCTCTAGTAATAGAATCCGTTTGCCACAGAGTAAGGATGCCTAATGGAAGGCAAAGCTACCCATTCTGTTTAAGATTAAAGCCAAGCTTTCCACAAACAACCCCTGACCCTGAAGAAACATGTCTTAAAATCTTCCTTAGCTGTAAGGGATGGGTACCAGGTCTGCCCTGGGAGCAGCTTCTGAGGTGAGGGTTTCCTCAAGCAGCCACAGAGACCACAGATCTTAGTTAGTTGTTTGTTTGTTTGTTTGTTTGTTTGTTTCAAAAGCCAGATAGGCCTTCAGAAAGTAAACCCTGATGCTCAGATATGGTATAGGATACTTCCCACTAATGTGCAGCCTCCTTCCGGGTGATATTCCAGCATCTGCCTCCTCCTGGACCACAAGCTCATTTCCTGACAAGATGCTTGCTCCTTTCTTGAGCTTCCCCTACTCAAATACTATGTTTTCTCCTTTGGTTGGTCCAGTATCCACCATCCTGAAGCATCTGTCCTGTGGACTGGATCTGATCTGTTTTGTAAAATCAACCTGATCACATTCACGTGGCAGATCTTCCCACTATTTGAAAACAGTCACAATGTTAGTAAGCCCAGCTATCTGAGGGACTGAGATAGGGGGATGGCAAGCACAAGACTAGTCCAGATATTTTAGCAAGATCACATCTCCAAGTTAAAAAAAAAATTAAAGGGCTGGCTCAGTAGGTAGTGAGCTTGTTGCCTGTGATGGTATGCATTTGTAATCCCAGCATGTTAACTAGGGGATGGGAGGTGGGAACTGGAGAATCCCCTGAAGCTCCCAGGCTGGCCAGCCTTATTTATGCAGTGCTGCTGGAAACAAGACAGACCCCACCTCAACAAGGCAGGAAGGCAGAACTGGCACAAAAGCTTTCCTCTGACCTGTTCCGTATAGCCCACAGCATGATCTATACTAGCTGTGCTCTTGGTTTTGAAGGATGAGCTTATTAGGCATATAGCAAGCCAAAGCAAGTGAATAGACAGCGAGTAGCAAGTAGAAAGACACAGCATCCAACACAAATGGCTGAGAGGGCAAGGTACCAAATCAGGAGCTTACAAGCATGCAGCGGAAGTCCACTGTCAAAACGTCACTGAAGCAGCCGGCTGGAGTTCCTGGTCTAGTGTGTCCCAGACAGAGTAGAGAGTGAGACTGAGTGAAATGACACATAGTAGCAGAAAAGAAACATTGTATCAGGCACTAATAAACATCCAGCAGAAATGACTGGGAAACTGCAAACTAGTTGCGTAGATCCCTATTTTCAGGCAGGGCAGAACATCCTATCCATGGATGAACTTCTGCTTTCACCTTCCAGTATATGCATTTTAATGTTATGGGATAAACAATATTAATTTCTGTTGGAAACAGCTTATCTTCCAGCTGTCCTTAAAGACATAGTACTTTTCACTTTTGGGTTTCCCTGTCCCCTGACAAGGGATCTTGGAAGACACTTGACATGAACATGCTAGAGTGTGGGACAGTCCTTCTCATTCTTAGAATTCACCTTTAATAAGTTTAAGATGCACATGCCAATTAACCAATATATTATGCATGATAGCACTTCCAAGCACACACACACACACAGCAAACAAATAAAATAGTTTTAAAAGCAGAGCACATCCTTAGGATACGCAAGGCTCTGGGTACCATCCCCGACACTGAAAAACAAGAGAAAGGAAAAAGCATGTATGTCTTCACACATGCTCAAGTTAGTAACTACATTTAAAAAATAAGGTGTTTAAAAGAAAACTTCCAGATACATTAACGTTTAAAATAAGCCCACTGGTCTGGAACTGGTATAGCAATTTTGTATTCTCTATTGGCTAACTAGATACACACATACATGCACACACTAAAGTTTTTTTTTAAGTTTTACATTTATTTACTTATTTAATTTATTTATTCAATTATCTGCATGCTCCCGTGTGCCATGACACGTCTATGGAGGTAGGAGAACAACGTGCAGGAATCCTTTCTCCTTCCACTGTGGGGGATCCTGGGAAGAAGTTTATGTCATTCCACTTGGCGGCAAGCGTCTTTATCTGCTGAATCATGTTGCCATCCTGCTAACAATTTCTTAAATCATTCTTTTTATTTTTCTCTTCTTGTGCTTGGAATTCCTTTCCCTGCACCTCTTGAATTTTATCATACACGTTAGTGCTAGAAGCACATATAAACGCCAGCTATAGTACTGTCACAGACAGTGTTCTATTGCTGTGAAGCGACACCATGACCACAGCAACTCTTAGAAAACATTTAATTGGGGTCTGCTTACAGTTTCACAGGTTCAGTCCATTTTCATCATGGCTAGGAGCACAGTGCCTTGCAGGTAGACGTGGTGTTGGAGAAGTAGCTGAGAGTTCTACATTCAAATCTATAGGCAGCAGGAAGAGAGCCGTGGGCCTGGCTTGAGCCTTTGACACCTCAAAGCCCACCCCTAGTAACACACTTCCTCCAACAAGGCCACACCTCCTATGAGCCTATGGGGGCTATTCTCATTCCAACCACCATAGGTACTTGGCTATAAAAAACAATTTTAGAAAAATTTAAAATATTTTGTTACAGTACCATCCTCAATTTTTTAACCCCTTCTGAATTGCCCAAACCACAGAGTGATCTATTAAAAGGTTTTTAATACCACTAATTAGCTCCTCCTTTAATTTTGCTGATAACTTAGACGTGGCCACCTGACTTGCAAAAGAACATGTGGCCTCTTCTCCGGAGCTGCCAGCCTTCTCCGTAACTGACCCTTCAAAGTCCTATATGCTTAGGATCCCCAGGTGAGCACTTGAAATTCTTACTTGAGAGTGCCCTTCCCCAAAGTGATGAACAGAAAAGTGGGATTGTTGATGGGGGATGAGGCTCTTTTAACTGCTGCCTTTCTCATAGAAAAGAGCACACACTGAGGGCCTGGAGATAGTTTTACTAAAGAAATGTAAACCCCAATTTGAAGATGATCACTTTAGCAGGAAGGAACATCCATGCCGTGTCATCATGAGGAGGAGAAAGATTGCTGGGGTACGGTTCTTATTAATAAACCAAGCACTGCAGGACACCCTTTGTGTTGGTCTTTTACAGGTGTACTACAAAGTTAAACCACTTCAAACTTAGGTGGTCAAAACCAGCACTCATTTATTATCTCACAGAGTGTGGGGGCCATAGACATTATTAGTTCCTGTGGTTGGCTGTTGTTCATTTGTTATTTTTCTGTTTAAGATTTTAAAACCATTTTTTAGTCCTATATGTTTATATTAGTGTATCCAAGGCCAGAAGAGGGTTTCAGACTTCCCAGAAGCTGGAGTTACAGAGAGTTATGAACTGTGTACTGTAGTTGCTGAGAAGAAACTGCTCCTCAAGAACAGCCAGCCAGCGCTCCTAACTACTCAGCCCTATGTTCAGTGGTGATTTTTTTTTTCAGGTTTGCACACAGCTTTCTGGATCTCTGCTTCAGAGTGCCTCTATGACTCACATCGAAGTGTGAGCTGGGGTTAGGGTCTCATCTGAAGGCTGATGTAGTGATGAATCTGCCTCAAAGGTCATTCGTGTAGTTGCTGGGGTGATTCCATTCCTCTGGGGCTGTTGTGTTTCCTTGGCATATAGATATCCTTATGTGGATTCCTCATCAAAGCAAGCATATGATCGACAGATGGTTCAAGAGGCCCAAAGCCAGTCTTTCATAATCTTATCGTGGAAATACCATCCTATTACTTTCCAGTACTTTATTGATTGGATGTAAAGCAATCAGTCTAGCCCACATGGGAAAGGAAAAGCTTATATAACAGGAGAAACTAAGAGGCTAACAATCTTTGGAGCTAATTTGGAAGTAATCTGCACAAATGATTTAATAATTTTGGGGAAACAATTTTAACTATTCCTGTTTCCCAGTTGGGGGAATATAATTCCAATCATACTTCCACTTGTATAGTCTTTTAAGATCTGATACAATTAAAATCTGTGAGGGTGTTGCTAGCTAGCTGCTGGCCTAGGGTTGTAATACTATCATGGATCCTTGAAGATAAGAGAAAGGCCCAAAGTTTAATGACAAGGCCAGATACCTCACAGGACAGTGAGGTCTGTCATCCCAGCTGTGTCAGCCCAGGACCTTCAGCATTCAATGTACCCAGCTCACCCTTATAGACTCAGCCAAGATGCAGTAATCTATGTATGTTATTCTGTTGAGACAGGATCTCAACTACATAGCTCAGGCTAGTCTAGAACTCACTGTGTAACCTAGTCTGGCCTTCAACTCACGACCCTCCCCCCAACCCCCCAACTTAGCATTCTGTGTTCTAGCATTGTGCTCTGGCCGATAGAGTATTCTTGCATGTGGGCATTGGGATAGGTTACTTTCTGTGTTCTAGCATTGTGCTCTGGCCGATAGAGTATTCTTGCATGTGGGCATTGGGATAGGTTACTTTCACTATATAACAAACTATAAGTCTAAGTCAGAGAGTCCATGCCCACATAGTTTGTCCCCCTCTTAAAAAATATTTATTTTGTATGTATGGGAGTTTTTTCTGCATGTGTGTCTGTGTATCATATGTGTGCCCGCTGGTCACAGAAGCCAGATGATGGCATCAGATCCCTTGAAACTGGAGTTACAGACAGTTGTGAGTTCCCATGGAAGGGCTAGGAATTGAACCCAGGTCCTCTGGAAGAGCAGCCAGTGCTCTTAAGTGATGAGCCACTTCTCCTCCTTTCTATTTTTTTTTTCTTTTTGTGCTATACTGGATGTCAAACTCTGTTCAAAAAATTCACTTTGGATTTCTCCCTGTCTTCCCATGCTGGTGAGGTTGTGTTCTGTCTCTGTCTCTCTCTGTCTCTTTTTTTTTTTTTTTTTTTTTCCGAGACAGGGTTTCTCTGTGTAGCACTGGCTGTCCTGGAACTCACTCTGTAGACCAGGCTGGCCTCGAACTCAGAAATCCACCTGCCTCTGCCTCCCAAGTGCTGGGATTAAAGGCGTGCGCCACCACCGCCCAGGCTCTCTCTCTCTTTCTCTCTCCACTTTCAAGGAGCTTATATTCCACTTTTGTGGCACTCCAATAAGACACTGGATTCATCCATTTACCCTGGTTAAGGGAAAAACCAGAGCTCAGGAGAAACCCTAACACATTCCAAGTTTTCTGAATGAGATAAAAGTTGGAGCATGGAAGGGGCGGGAGGGAGGAGCATAATAGTTTATCTTGTTCACATATTTTCTGTCTTGTTCCAAGTTGTTCCTCTGCTCAGGGCCCTACCTGGTCAAGCATCACATACCCAGGCCCTGGTGGTCAGTGACTAAGGTGAGAACGGATGTGAGGAGAAGCCTGAAGAGCTGGTGCAGAGTTTGCTGCAGGCCTCTCCCTTCTGCCGATGATGACCTTCCAGACAGATACCCAGAGGGAGACCTGTGGAGAAGAGCCCCATCCAACCCACCAGAAAATGAATGATGTGAGCAAGAAATGCAGTTTTTGGATAGGAGCTGAGACTTGGGGCTTAGTTTGTTACAACAGCAAACCCCAGCCAATCCTGATTGACACAGATCCCATTGATAAAAATGCCTGAGGCTCACCATCTCGTTTTCCGGGGACACATGCTCATGGACAGAAGTATAAAGAGGGATGGGGGTGGGGGGAACCATGCTGCGTGGGTACAAGCCAGCATTTCCAGTGTCTGCTGGATGGAAGAACAAGTGAGGGACAGAAGAGAGCCAGAACTTAGCAGTGAAGATCTGGAACCTGGGTCCCTACTAACACCTCTCCTGCCTTTGTCACCTGCGTCTGTTTGCCTGTCTCCTAGCTGCAACCAGGACAAGAACAGGAAGTTCTAGTATGCTTTGTGTAATTTTCCACAAGTGTGTATATTGATGGCATGGAGGAGGAAAGGGAGGAGATAGGGATCTGTGTGAGCCGGGAGAGAATATAAGAAAAATGAGTTTAATTGCCACTGAGCATTTATTTACAAATATTTCCCTTAAGTCACGGTCAATAAAAGTTTCTTTATAGCTGGATTCCACTGTCCCCTTCCCCTTTCTTTGTATTTACTTTTTTTTTTATCTGCTTGCCAGTTCTTTCATTTCTCCCTCTTTTCTCTCAATTACTGAGTAGCACTTCCATAGGTCTGACTCAGTGTGCATGTCAATGAAGCCAGAGTGCACCATGACAAGCACAGGTCAGATTTGGTCCCATTTACAGACCCTTCATGACTAGTGGTGAGAGCAAGAGATATGTGCCACAGGCAGCGCTGGGCACCGTATGCGGAGCACACTAGGAGGCCTGCAAATGAATGCAATGTGAGTTCAAAGCTGTTCTTATGTACCTGCCAGGTATGTACCTGCCAGGAGAGGGGCAGAAGCATTCCTAACAGTATCGGCTCTGCTTTGAGAGGCCATGAAACATGGAGTAACACCTCCACACCCAGGTGTTCCAACCAACCCAGGATACTTATTGAACATCCATCGTAACTGACCATACCTCTAATCAGCTGAATATGCACCTCTAGATGTTCCCTTAATCCTGATATTAACTGTGAGGTTCAAGACCCATTCATTATTCACTTAAGTCATAGAAAATGATCAAGTACTAGGTCTCTGGTGTGTGATATTTCTCACATGCTTTTCTCTGAGCCTTACTTTGCTCATCTGTGAAATAAGATTAACATGTTCTCAGCCTCTTTTGATAAGGTTTCCTGAAGGCTTCAACAAGATACAGGTGTTGAGTGCCCGGTATGTTTCCATGAGTGAAATAAGTATTCAAACGTTACCAGTCTTATTCAAAAGAGGCAATGGCCGTATCTGAGTGTCGTATTAAACACTCAAAAAGTTCTAGCCCAGGCCACCAGCTCCCCGTCCCCCAGGGATGGGATTCAGTTCAGGCAACATAAATTGAGTTTTTAATTGGCGCCAGGTCTGATGGGAGCCGGACAGTTGGAGTGGAGTCTGGTGAGAAGGAATGGGTTTCAGGTTGGTCCTACACCCCAGCGGGATGGATGGGGTTGCTAATTTGGCAGGTGGGACTGCTGCTTTGGAGTGCGGATAATGGTAGACTTGAGAGTGAGCACCATGCTCAGAGATGAACTGGGGGGACATTGACCAAGAAAGGTGTTTGTTGTAGGAAATGGGACACAGCTTTCTTCAGGAACTAGGAGGAGGAAGCATGGCTGGGAAAGGATGCTCAGGGTTGTTATTAGAGAGGCTGGGGAAACAAGAGACAAAAGGGAGAAATAACATGGCATTGGAACAGAACACCAACCTGGGGAACTCTGAGAGTTTCAAAGAAGGAACCTTCTGTGCAGAATTGCAGTCTAGTAGGAGGCTGTAGGTGAAACGACCAGTGTTCCTGCAGGAGAGCACTGCTTTTCTGACAGGACTTTCTGCACAGGGAGTTCGTATGGGTGAGGATAATCTTTCCCCTGCATCCAAATCACCTTAATAATGTACTATGGCATGATCAGGTTTTAATAATGAAAACATTTGATACAAATAGGGAGAAGGTATTCCCATAAAATGGGCTAAACAGGACCCAGATTAAAGCAGCCCCTTTCCCCCTCTCTCTCTCCCCCAACCCCCTCTGTGTTCATTCCTGGGACAAAAACCTGTATATCAGTGGTTCTCAACTTGTGCACCTAGAACCCCTTGGGGGGGGTCACATATCAGATATCCTGCATATTATTTACTTTAGGATTCATAACAGTAGCAAAACTACAGTTGTGAAGCAGCAATGAAATAATTTTATGGTTGGGGGTCACCACAGGACGAGGAACTGTATTAAAGGGTCCCAGCCATAGGAAGGTCAAGAACCACTCCTGCACATGCTCGTCACCGAACTATGTCCCCAGCCCAAAACAGTGCTTCTTAACCTTGGCTACTCTAGAACCACCTGGGAGCTCTTAACAATTTTTTTTTTCCTGAGTTGGTGGCAGACGCACTGCAGGAGACAACAGCTTTCCCAGTACTTTGAGTGTTGGATCAAGATCGTGAATTTGAGACATAGGAAGACCCTGATTTAAAACAAAACCCAACTCCAAGCCAAACAAATTAAAACCCACCACCACCAAAACCACAAAACCGCAGGGGGCAGGCAGCACCACAGCTGAGTTAAATCAGAATCTCTGAGGCTGGCAACCTGACATCCGTTTAAAAGTAATTGAGGCGGGTAGAAAGGGTGTTAGGGAAGAACTCTGTGCAAGCAAGAGGAGGTATCTGCCTAAGGGGAGCCCAGAATGAAAAGATATAAAAGAAAAGCCAGGAGCCAGTAGAACAGGAGTTGCGAATAAGGAGCCAGGACTGCTGGAATACAAGTGGGTGGGAGCCCAGGAGCCTTTCTCACTGAAAGCAGACGAAGGCAGCGCTCTGGACTCCAACTCCGTTGTGTGCTTCCGCGGGTCTGCAACGCAGCTCCGAAGCTCCGGAAGTGCTCCCCTGCGGATGGCAGCTTCAGTGAGGAAGGGCTCACCTTAATACGTACTACTGTGCAAGGAGAAGGTCTATAGGGGAGTGTGTGTGTGTGTGTGTGTGAAAATTTGGTATGTTGGTGGTGGGAATCCAATCCTAATCTTTACAAATGCTAGGCTGATACCCTTCGCCTAGCCGTGCTCTGAGTCCTGCGGGAAGACTTTATGGAGAGAATAAGAGACGTTTCTGTCTGTTCTTGCTGCAGATGTGTATTTCTGTCTCAAAGCCAATGGCAGCTGCCTGAGCTTTGGTCAACTGCATCTGTCCACTTGAGAGAAGCATTTTTGGAATTTCAAAGGAGTTTAAAAATTAAGGCCCCCATCTCTCACTAATCTGTAGAATTCATGTGAGTGTCACCTTCTGGGGAAAGGGTTCCAGAACAAGGCCACCCCCAATCCCAGCCCCGCTGATGTAGGTGTACCTTCTGTCTGAAAGCCACACCCAGGGTCAGTTGCTATGGTTCAAAGCCCAAGGCTTTACCTCTGTTCTCTCACCCCACTTCTGACAATTCTTTTCCCTTTGGGGATAAGGATGCCTACGTTTCCTTGGAAGTTGGAAAAAGACGTATGAAGCTGCTATGGATAGTCAAAGCAAGGGTAGAGGGGACAAATACAAATGAGGTAGGAAGGACAGAGGGGCTCCCGAATATGAGACAGGAGAGCCAAGACAACTCGAGAGTTAACCGTCTGAGAAGGGGGAGCCTGAGGTCCAGTAGGAGAGTGTGGGGGAAAACTATTAACGCTCCCGCTGGATAACAGCACTTTCCTGATCGAGGTGTCTGCGCAGGATGTTCATTTCGGTGAGGAGGATCTCTAGTGCACATCAAAATCACCTTAATAATGAACTGTGGCACACTTGGGCTTTTTGTTTGTTTGTTTGTGTTTTTCTTGAGACAGGGTTTCTCTCTGTAGCCTTGACTGTCCTGGAACTCGCTCTATAGATCAAGGTGGCCTAGAACTCACAGACCTCTGCCTCTTCTGCCTGCTTCTGAAATTAAAGGCGTGCGCCAACACCGCCTGGCCATAAATAGGTTTTATTAATGGGGAAACGTTCAATACAAACGTATAAAATCGAGACAAAAAGTATAGGTAGGGCCTTCCAGCCGCAGATAGCGTTCTCTCTAACTCTTTAGTTACTTTTAAGGTCACCATTGCACTTTTGCCCACCTCTGCCCAGGTGTTCTGGCGGCGCCAGGCGGCAGGTGCGACACCCCGCCCGTACCTGTGCGGCGTTCGCCCCGCGGCCAGCAGGGGGCAGAGCGCGCCGGCTCCCGGGGCTCCGCTCCTCACCGGCCCCGCCCCCCGCCCCAGGACCCGGTGGCGGCGGGGGCGCGGAGGGCTTAAAGGCGGCGGCGACCGCCCGCGGGCAGGCGCGGGGCGTCCTCCCTCGCCCGGCGTCCGCGTCACCTCCTCATACCTGAGTGGGGAGAGCGGCGCGCCTTCTCCCCGCCCTCCCGCCACTCCTGATCGCCGCACTAGCGCTGCCGCCGCCCAGGGAGTAAAGGTCGCGCGGGCCGGTGCGAGCGGGGCGTCAGCGCCGGCGGGTCGGTCCACCCGAGAAAGGAGCGCGGAGGAACCGGGACCAGTGTCCCGGAAGACTGCGCCAGCCGTGCACAGAGATCGCGGGGGGAGCTAGGAGCCCGGCCTCGGCTCTCAGCCCGGACCCAGCGTCCCGCGAGGCGCCCGGGGCTCCGGCCCGGCCCGCGGGGTCATGTCGTACAGCGAGCTCTACAGCCGGGTGAGTGCGGGCCCGGCGCAGCCCCGGGGCACAGGTGCGGCGCGGCGCGCTCCCGGCCACCTTCCCCGACGCCCCTGCCAGCGTCTCTGTGGCCCGGTCCCCGGCACCCCTAACTTGGATGGTAGAGAAAGTTTGGGTGTTCCAGGAGCGCGCCGCACCGGCTAGCCGCCCCGCAGAGTCCCCCTGACAGCGGCGCAGCACGGTCCCACGCTTTGCCCTTCCCTTCCTGTCCTTTCCTGGGTTAGATCTCCTGCTGAGATCCTGGGACCGAAGGTGCATCTTAGCCAGCTGGTAGCCAGGGCAGGACACCAGCCTCCACCGAGGCACCTGACGTGCGACCCCATTTCCTCTTTCGTGGACCCGGTTTCAGGCTCTCTGCAGTGTCAAGAGCTCCTTCCTTTGCCTTCTAGCGTGAGGCAACCAGAGGGACCCTAAACTTGGGAGAGGAGAGGAACCAGGATCCTCTGGGTGGGAGGGGCACAGAGTCCGAAGGAGGAGCGAGGGCAGTGGGTAGAGAGACATCCTTTCTAATGATCCCAAGGGAAGTACATTCTTTTTAAAAATTGTATATGTATACACATATAAAATTCCTTTTAGTTTTATGTGTATGCTTGCATGCCTGTTAAGAGCACCTAGAAGGCCAGAAGAGGGCGTCAGAGCCCCTGGAATTGGAGTTACAGGCGTCCACGAGCCTCCTCGTGGGTGCTGGGAATAGAACCCGGGTCCTCTGCAAGCGGTGCAAGTGGAATGTAGCAAGCTGCTCTTAACTGTGGAACTATCTCTTCAGCCACAGGAAGCCCGTACTTAATTTGCCCACAATGGGCATTTTGAAGCAGTCCTTGGGTTCTCAGGTATTTAGATAGGGGCAGGCTGGAGTAATTATTGACCAGGATTGGAGTGTCGATTTTCAGGTTTTTTTTTTTCAAGGTCAGAGTGTGCATGTGTGTGATGGAGGGTAGGGGGTGGTCAGAATTGGGAACAGGTGCAGCAGGAGCGTCTGCTCCCGGGTTACACGGGCAGGTGCTGTAGTTAAAGTGACCAGCAGCTTCTCAGGCATTGGCTCTGCAGTCCTAGCCCTTCTGGTTTCTGCCTGGTCCGGGGGATGGGGGCAGGGTGACACGGTCTGTCTTTAATCACCAGTCCTGTTTTCCTTAAAAAAAAAAATGTTTCGCGATGTCTGGTTTTCTTGTTCGTCGTTTCTGGTGACTGGTACCTGTTTGACAGACTAGCCTGCCTGCACGCCTCTGTGCAGAGGGATGTGTGCATGCAAACGCTCTATGTGTACGCAAGTCCTGTAGGCGAGTTTGCAATTCCTGTTTCGCCGGCCTGGTGGACAGGTCTGGGCGGGGTAGGAAGAGGTACTTCCGCATCCTCACCTGGCGATTGCTACCTAGTGTCCAGCGCATGGGGGAGCCCTTCAGCTCCGTGGGCTTACCGCCTATCTCAGTTTGAAATTTTAAATTCTCATCTTTTTTTCGGACACAGTCCGGGTCAGCAAGGGCTAACCCTCATCTAGTAGTTAGGAAGGAGGATGTCTCCTGGTTAGGGGCCAGTCCTGGGTTGTTTTGAAAGGCCTTTGGATCTACCAGGGACCCTTAAAGCACAATAGGTACCAGTCTCTATGAGAGGGGTGAAGCAGGTGCGAGCCAGGGCTGGGACTCTTTAGTAACAGCGGCTTGGGAAACGCACCCCACCTCTTTTACCCGTGGGAGTTTGGGGAGGAGCCTTGGGAGTTCCGACTGCAGCTCTGGAGCAGAGAGGCTTGTCGGGAACCTGGTTCGGAGGCTGGAAACCAGTGACGCAGGGAAAACCAGCCTGAGCTGCATGGAGTGTTCAGAGCTGAAGCTGTGTTCCGTGACAGCGAGCAGAGCAACTGCGAATACAAGAGATGAGCAATTGCTTCGCAGGTTCACACAGTGTGTCTTGCTGAAATCCCCGAGCAGACAGTATTTAATTGCTGCGTCATGAAGCTAATGAATTACTGGATACACTGAGTTTTTGGAGATCTAGTTTTAAAAAAAACTGAATTTCTTTTCAAGTAGATCACTTGTTGGGAAACAATTTGATTTTTAGTTAGAAGTGAATATATTGCATGCTAATAGGGACGATGAGTTAGTAGGAGTCTGAATTTGAAGTTTCAAGTGTACTTTTGAGTTAATCCATCTATGGACAAAAATCACAGTTCCTGGAACTAGTTAAGAAGTATCTCATTGGTGTAAAGGTTTGGTATAATGGTATAATTAAAGCAAAATGGGCAGAGTCCGCTGTTAATGGGTTTATGGTTCTCAGTTATTGTATCGTAAGTAAAAGATAGTGTGTGTGTGTGTGTGTGTGTGTAAGCACTGGCTTCCAAGGGTTTGGTTTTGGAGATTGGGTCTCACTATATAGCTCTGTCCTGCAGCTCCCTGTGTAGATCAGGCCTGCCTCTGCCTCCTGAGTGCTGCTGGGATTAAAGGCATGCACCACACTATACCTGGGGAGCTTCCAGGTTTTTGTTGGGCTGCCACTGTTCTTTCTGGCAGTAAAATGCACTTACACTAATGTCTGAGAATCAGTCAGCCTGCGTTCTTACCATTGTAATCCTGTGTGCCAGGTGGGATTCTGAGTATGAGCCATAAGTTACAGAGACAGTACCTGCTGCTCAGACACACTCCCTCGGGGAGATGGTTTGTCCATTTCACTGTAATATGGAAATATCCAGTGTTCCCTTTTGTTTGCAGTGTCCTAGTGGGCTTTCCTAATGTGTCAAACACTGGGCTGACACACACTTTAATGTATTATGCATGATGGAAATAATTATCCGCCATGCCAACAGCATTTTCAAATGTTTGGAGTGGAAATTTTGTAACCCTTATTGCTCATACCTATTGCCTAAGTTGGGAGATGTTATTGGAGTATAAAGCGTTATAGAAGATGTCCATAGCTTGTAGACATGACAGTTCTAGTAGAAAGTTAGTATATTATTATTCTTTCTGGTTACTCAGACTTCTCCCTCTACCTTTTTTTCTCTCTTCAACTTTAGGCTCCTATGCTATGTAGTGTGTGTATAAGGGATGTTATTGGTTTTTCTCACTGGTGAAGGGCACTTCTCATTAACAAAGACACTCCTAGCTTTAGAATACACAGCCCCCCTTACCTATGAGGAATTGCTTTCTTTATAGTGAGGATGGGAAAAGAAACTCAGTTAGTACTAGCCACTTTCAGAGTGACATCAAGGTGAGTCACCTTCATGGACTCTTAAGAGAAAGCTGGACTGGACAATAGGCTCTGTTGTCGCCACAGCTTTCCATATGACACATGTTAGTGATTTGTTTTCCATCCACCAGAGAAGACAATGTGGGCTTGATTTGTACAGGCCCTGGAAGGAAGCCCATACGTGTGCTAGCATGGGGAATGGGACCTGATGGTTTCAGAGGGCAGCCTGATCTTAAACTAGACATAGCCTCTTTCCCCCAGGCTGAGTAATATAAGCTCTAGAGGACTATTCGGATACAAAATGTAAACACTGCTTCTTAGTTATTTTAAATAATGACATTTTATGTTTGAGACTTAACTTATAGTCAGAAGAGTTTCTGGGAGACCAGCACAGTTAGGGCTCTTGGATAATCCTTTTGTGCTTAGCTTTTAAATGTCAGGTAGCATCTCTGCAGTCTAATGAAAACTCAAAATACACAAATGGTTTCATTTCTCTTCAGTGCTGAGAGTGGGATCCAGGGCCTTCCCTATGCCAGTCAAGAGCTTGACCACTGAAGCACACCTCAGCTCTAGCTGTGGCATTCTGAGTGCTGCTAAGAGTTTGCCAGATTGATGGACACACCTTTTGAGTGTCAACTTTGAGCCTGGAGCCTTTACTAAGAGTTCAGATAGGAATGCGACTCCTTGGTAAAACAGAATTCCTGTGAACTATCTTTTAGCTTTCACTCCCCTATACCTCAAGTAAGTAGGTTTCATACTGGTGTGATGGTTTGAATAGGGCTTTCCTCCCAGCCCCACCCAATAGACCCAAGCATTAGCTTGGTCCACAGAAAACAGCACTATTAGAAGTTGTAGCCTTCCTGGGCAGTGGTGGAGCATACCTTTAATCCCAGCATTTGGGAGGCAGAGGCAGGCAGTTCGAGGCCAGCCTGGTCTACAGAGTGATTTCTAGGACAGCCAGGGCTATACAGAGAAACTCTGTCTTGAAAACCAAACAAAAAAAAGCTGTAGCCTTGTTGGAGTAGGTGTGGCCTTGTTGGAGGAAGTGTGTCACCGTGAGGGTGGGCTTTGAGGTCTCCAATGCTCAAGTTCTGCCCAGTGTAGAATTCAAGTCTCTTCCTGCTACTGACTTTGGATCAATATGTAGGGTTCCTCCAGCACCAAGTTTGTCTGCACAATATCGTGCTTCCCACCATGTTGACAATGGACTAAACCTCTAAAACCATAAACAAACCCGAACGAAATGCTTTCATCATGGTGAGGAGCAGACAGACACAGTGCTGGAGAAACAGCTGAGAGTTCTACATCCAAATCCACAGGCAGCAGGAAGGACACTTGACTGACACTGACTTGGACCTTTAAAATCTCAAAGCCCACCCCCTCGGACACCCCAACAAGGACACACCTAATAGTGCTTCTCCCTGATGACTAAGCATTCAAATCTGGAAGCCTGTGGAGGCCATTCTTATTCAGACCACCACATTCTACTCCCTGGTTGCCCATAGGCTGGCAGTCATACACAAAGTGCATTTAGTCCAACTCCAGAAGCCCCCATAGTCTATAACAGTCTCAACACTGTTTAAAAGTCCAAAGTTAAAATCTCTTCTGAGACGCAAGGTGATCTTTTAACTGTGAACCCCTGTAAAATCAACATCAAAAAGCAGAACACATACTTCCAACATATAATAGCACCATTCCCAAAAGGACGGAGGGGAGCATAGTGAGAAAATACTGGACCAAAGCAAGACTGAAAATCAGCAGGGCAAACTCCAGACTTGGCATCTCCACGTCTGATGTCAAAGCGCTCTTCAGATCTCCAACTCCTTTCAGCGTTGTTGACTGCAGCACACTTCTCTTCCGGGCTGGTTCCACACTGGGTCTATGTTTTTCCTTAGCAGGTATCCCATGGCTCTGGCACCTCCACAATCTTAGAATCTTGAAAGCAATACAGGTTTCACCTTGAGTTTCATTAATGGCCTCCTGGAGTCACCATACTGGGACTCCTCTGCCACACACCTGGCCTCAGTGGCTTATTTTAGTCATGGGGAAAGTTCCATAACTCCTTTCCTATATCCTTGACTCTAAAGCCAGAACCACAGGGCTGAAGCTGCCAAGTTTTTCTGCTCACTGGGGCTGGAATATGACCGTCTGTTCAAATATATTTCCATCAGCTTTCTGTATTCTACAGTTTTCTCCGTAGCTTAAACTTTTTTTAAAAAATAAATTCTTTTCACAAGTTGGAGGCTTAGGTGGATGGGGTCTTGCCCTAAGGTCACCGCTCCCTTTGTCAGACTTCGCTTTAATTTTTTTTTTCGTTTTATCTTCTTAAACACTGGACTTAGCTCTGTTACACATCCCAGTGCTCCTTTTTTCCTCAAACTGTTCATTTTTTATTTCTCTTTGTTCCCCTTGCTCCCTTTCATTATCGGTGGTCTTATGCAGATCTATAACCGAATGGCAGAGTCCATACTTGGCTTTCTTGGAATCTTCTCTGCAATTACCATTAACACCAAACCCTTTGGTTTAGCCTCAGGTAGATTCTATTTATTTATTTATTTGACAAGGGTGGAAAGCAGCTACATTCTTTACCATAATATCAAAGAACAGTCCCTAGGTCACTTATTAATATTCTTGTCCTCTGAAACCTCTTGAGCTGGGCTGTCATAATCTATATTACTCTGATAGCCCCACTGTCCTGCCTAATGGTTCAACTGCTTTCCTAATCAAAAGTCCCAGAATCCACATTCAGCCAGCAAGCAGCATGGTCAGGTCTGTCACAGCAATACCCACTCCTGGTATCAACTTCTGTCTTAGTGTTCTATTGTTGTGAAGAGATAGTATGAACTTGACAACTCTTATAAAAGTGTTTACTTGGGGTTGTCTTACAGCTTAAGAAATTTAGTTCATTGTCATCATGTCAGAGAACATTGAGGTGTGGAGGCAGACATGGTACTGGAGAAGCAGCTGAGACTTCTACATCCAGAGCTATAGACAGTAGGAAGAGAGGGATCTGGGGCTTGGAATGGGGTTTTTGAAACCTCACCCCTGCCCTGCATGTCCCCCAACCCCAGTGACATACATACCTCCTCCAAGGCCACACCTCCTTTACCTCCTAATCCTTTTAAATAGTGCCACTTACCAGTAGCAAAGCAAAGAGCCTGTGGAAACCATTCATATTCTAACCGCCACCCTTTATAGTAGATGCCCCACAGAGTTTTTAAGTGTTTTCATTTTGATGAACACTAAAGCTAAAGCTGCTATTGTGTTGAGGACAGTTCTTGTAACATTGTTTCTTTAGGTTTCATTGTTGAAGAGGAAGTGCTTGGCATCACTGTAGCTGCTATTCACTGGGCCGGCATCATCCACCTGTTTCTTCACATTCCCAAGCTCTGGTGGTTTCTCTTCTTAGATCTGTGCACTAAGTCTAAGTCTCATGCCTTAAAGTTGACTTTCGTTGCAAGGTTGAAAATCTTTTAATATGCCTCATGTGCACAAACACCTTTTCTTGTTTTTCCCTGTTTCCTAGCTGCTTTTTGCTTAATGACTTCATTTCTAGAAGAAAACATAAAAAAAAAAAAAAACCAGAATAATCGGCATCAAAAGTATTAAAGGCGACACCGTGGCAGGTACTTTCCTCTTCATTTGTTCTGATTCATGCCTTTGGGGGAAAACTCTCACTGGTCCTGAGAGCTGTTACCCGAGCACTTTTGTGCCAAGTTACTTCTTCGCACTGTGTTTATTAGCTCATTCAACAGCACTAAGATGTAGGCATTTGTAGCATTCCTGTTTAATAAACAAGGGATCCTAGGCTTGTATTGTGTGCCCAAAGCAGGGGTTTGCCCACTGCTCTGCTAGTTTCTCTGCAGTGTCTGTCCCTATGTGGTGCATCTGGACCTTGATTTATGTATGACTCTCTAAAGACTCCTGGAAACCATCCCCACCCATCCGCTTAGCCAAATGTCTTTAGATGCTTGAGAGTGTGCCCTGCTGTCTGTCTGTTGGCCAGCAGATGTTTGATGTGAGCATGCACTCCTCATGGAAGGTGTAAGATTCGATCATTTCAGACAAGACTCCATAAGTGCATGAGGAGAGAACTTCCCAGGTGTATACCAGGCTCCCGAGTATTCCCGGATATAGCATTAGCACACCAAAAGATTTGTTAAAACACTTCAGAAACATCCTCTAATTCAATGTTTTCAGTTGGACTCGGGAAGCAGTCTTCAAGTTCTTAGACTCCAGTGTGGATTAGGCACTTCTGGTAATTTGCTAAATTGCTATCTTTGAGAATGACCGAAGTGTCCATCTCAGCACTAGGTTAAGAGGCTAACCTCTCAATCGTCTCAATGTTCACTGCCCCTGTTTTTCCCCTTCTTGCATTAGGGTCTTGATATGTTTTCCAGGCTAGCCTTGAATTCATGGACTGTAGGCAAACACTACTGCACCCAGCTTATTGCCTTCCTTTGAACAATTCTACTTGTGACAGACTCTTTAACTTTGGTCATCATTGCTGAAAAGTGAATGCCTTTGATAGTTTTTGCCACTGTAGCTCTCAAATGTGCTGCGGCTTGAAATCATAACAGAGGAAAGGACACACTGAGTGCCTTCTGCATGAGATTCAAAGTCTTGACTGTAACTTTGATACCAAGAAGTTCAGGTCCTCTAGGTTGGAGACCAGACTCCATGAAAAGAGGGGGAAATCTTTTTGGGTATCACTGGGGATGGTGAGAGGGGAAAATATTTGAAGTGGTAAATTGTACTGTATTTATCTTTGTACACTGACTGTTATGCACACTGTTTTTTTCCCATCTGCCCAGCCATATCCTCACCGTAGCCCCAACCAGCCAGGTGGTGCATTGTACGATGCATTACCTCATTTCCCATGATGCTCAGCACTGTTGAAGATGCTTCAGAGAAGAACAAACATCGTTTTTGTGAATTTTGAAACAAAATGGAAAATATTGTTGAAGGATAGACACGTAGACAAGCTATGAGGACATGAGGGGAAGGAGAACTAGAGAGTTTGGGGCTGGAGGAGTCATGGGAGCAGAAAGGAGGGCAGTGCTGTTAGCAGACTCTGATCTCACCAGTGTTCTGGGTCATCAGTTACTTGAATATAAAAGCACTACAGATAATAAGGTCAGTCTCCACCCATCATTAAGGAAACTTCTCTTTGTGACAAAAAACCACAACCAATCAAAATTCAGGGATGTGGAGCCCCATTCCAATGGATATCTACAAAACACTCCCACACCTAAGGCTCAGGGGACATTGAAGAAGAGGGGACAGAGAGACAGTAAGAACCAGAGGAGCAGGGAGTCTGCCATGAGATCATATCCCAGCAATAGCAGAAGCTACATCCATAGTCTCACCAGCATGACTCTTCAAGCATGAGCTCAGCCAGGATGACACCTATGGACATCCCAGAGTGAACAGGGGAAAGACCATGAGGCCTCAACCCTACGCAAAGCAACTGTAGGCAACTGAGTAAAGCTCTGAGTAGCAGAGGTGGCCTTCCCCAGGGGCGAAAACACCACTGGTCGATGGGTGCCAAACAGCCCTGAAAACATGCAAGTATATTATATGGGTTGAGCAGGCTATATTTAAGAATCTATGTGTGTATATGTATATGCATGTAATAACCATTGGAAAAGGGGCCATGAATTTGAAAGAGTGAAGAGGGCTGGGAGGGAAAAATAGGAAGGGAGGAATGTTGTAATTATGATCTCAGAAATTAACAGAAAAATATCTAAAAGTGTTGCTGCGGACTGCCATGCACTGAACTGAACATAGACTTTAGAGCTTTGACAGCACAGGGACTTTGTCTGCTGTGCATGCAGCTAATGGTCAAAAGTATGTATTGGGAAAATTGCTCTCACTGACGAATACACTGAATCGTATGTTCATGATCCTCAAGATAGGGTTTGGCAAACTAGTCACACAGCAAATGTCATTGGCTTAGTTTAATTTCTACCTGAAATCCCCCATTCCTATTCTAGTCTATGGCTCTTTTTGGCAAGGAACCAACCACCTTTTCACTAACATTATCTTCTGCCATGCTTGGGCCAGGCATTGACTTAGGTACTGACCAGAAAGCCCATTTATTTCCTCTGGCATTTGCCTAAGCCTATGAAGTGGGAAGCTCTTGTAGATGTGGTGGTTTGAATGAGAATGGTCCCTGTAGGCTTATTTGAATACTAGGTCCCCAGTTGGGGGAACTGTTTGGGAAGGATTTGGAGGTGGTGTTGAAGGATTGTGTGTCACTGAGTTTTCAAAAGCCCATACTATTCTCAGCTTTCTGTCTGTCTCACTCCTGAGGATCAGATATACACTTTCATCTGCTGCTCCATTACCTGCCTGCTTGCCTGTCGCCAGTGTCTCCCTGCCATGATGGTCATGGATTCTACTACCCTCTGCATCTGGGATCCCCAATTAAATGCTTTCTTTCATAAATTGTCTTGGTCATGGTGTTTTGTCACAGTGACAGAAAAGTAAGGCAGTAGATAATAGTTTTTCATATATATGTATAAGTATATGTATATGGATAAAAACTCCAAGGGTTAGCATAAAATGGAAATTGAAATAGCAGGGATGCGGCATTGGTGGATGGGAACGTTTATAAAACAGGCTTGGTTTTTGCCTTGTAATGGTTCACATAATTTAGGCCATGTATATCTTCCTTCCTTTGTAGGCCATTTCATGTTAAAGGCACGGTCTTTTAGTCTGAACTCACAGTTTCTCATTAGGCATCGCATTAAGACTCTATAGATTTTGCAAGGCGAGCGCAGGGGAGAATGAATCTCCATACCTCATGTGAGACTGGGCAGAGCAGCTCTTCAGAAGCAACAGTGGTAAATCAGGGAAGAAGGATTAGCAATAGGATCAGTTTCAGTCTTCAGGGAAGAAAATGCCGGTCAGGTATCCATCCAAAGATTCAGACCATCCTTTATATTTATCTCTTGGGCAACAAATACAGCGCCCGTCTGGGTGAACATAAAAGCGAGTGTGAGAACGGGATGAGTTGTCTCTCCAGAGTGATCTTTGACCTTGAGTTCCTTTGTTGTGTGAAATTAGTGTTAAGGAAGCATCAGTTCAGTGAAGGAGATAAACTGCTGGCTCTCATCTCATCAGATTTAATCTCCTTCTCAGTTTGCCTCTACTCCCTGGAGACAGCTGATATTTGTTTTTTAAATAAGGAAAATGAATGTCTGCTTAGCCTGAGTCTAATGTTTCTTTGCTGTCAATTGGTTTGCTCTGTATATACATGTTTGACTGGAATAAGTCTCATGCACCAAAATAATGGCACTGCTTTTAAAATGTGACTTTTATGACCAGTACGCTAGATCCTGTGCATCTGAATAAATCATCTCTCTGAGAATGGCTGTTGAGGGCAGAAGTAGAAGATGCAGACCATCTATCCTCTCTCTGAAACTGGCTCCTCAGCTGGTGATGCAGTCTTCAGGTTCTCCTCACTGGTGGCGGAACCACCATGCTTGAATGGCGTACTTTCTAGAATTAATCAAAAGTTATTTAAAAATAGACTAGATGGGGCAGCGGTTTACTGATGGACTGCTGTTACAGGTGCTGTCTAACTCTAGGGGTTATTACCCAAAATGTATTACTGCTGTTACAGGTGCTGTCTAACTCTAGGGGTTATTACCCAAAATGTATTTATTTGGATGGTGTGGGGAAGAACTATGTGTGGGGGTCAAAGGACCACTTTTTAGAGTTCTTTTCTGTTGCATCTTATTTTGGGCTCCAGGGAAAGAATCTAGGTCTGAGTCAGGCTTCTTCAGCAAGTGCTTTGCCCACTGAGCCATCTTGCTGACCATGAATGCTAGTTTTGTGTGGCTTCTTGCTAGCTGTGATTCTGGAGTCACTGTTACTTTGAATATGCTCAGTGTCCAATAGCTACAGAGCATGTAAGGCTGTTGAGAACAGTCATCTGGATGTAGCAGTTGTGATCTCTTTAGAGATTTAGAAACTCACAGAATTTCATGGTTATACTGATTTGTGGCCCACTTAAATTTATATATAAATACAAGTAGCTCAATGCAGATTCATATAGTCATCTATATCTAAAATGACAAGTATAATAGCATTAATAAGTATCTCATGATTTAAAGATGAAATGGAAAGACTTTCTACCTAGGATCCTAATAAGACGGTCTTTGGAAAGATGAAGGAATGTCCCTGCTACGCCAAGCACGGTGTTGGGGGGTGACCATGAGTGATAGTAAAATGAGAAAGGAGGATACAGAACAGCATTAGTCACACTGGCCACAAGGAAGCCACTCGGGTGTCATTTATAAAGACAAACAGACCGACAAGATACAGCAGCAGGCAGATAAAACAGGATATAATCAGCCTTATAATCTGACACATTCTATACCAAGATGTGCTTTGGGGGCATTTTGTAAAGTAGAGCAAGCCATTTATAAAAAGATAAATATCATATGGTATGACCTAATGTATAAGGCATCTAGGTTAGTCATATTCACAGAGAGGAAGAACTGTGGTTTAGTCACTGGGAAGGGAGGAGAGAGTTTAATGGGTTCAGAATTTCAGTTTTGTAAGGTGAGTGAGGAGGATGAGAATATTGGTTACAGTTAGAGACCACGTAAATGTCACTGAATTTTACACCTAAGAATGGTGATGCTAAATATCTATATTTTGTCTACTTCATTACAATTGTAAAAAGTACTCTGAGGTAGAAGAAAAGAGGACAAACAAAAGTATGATATAGGTTAGGTTAGACCTTTAAATGGTCCAGACCAGGGTCTGAATTCTGGTTCCTCATTTGCCTAGTGATCTTAAACTTAACCTCTAGGTTTCTGTGAACTGTAAGACATAAATAAACATCTATGCAACCTTTCAGAGGCTTATTGGGATAAAGTCACAGGTGAACTGTCTGAGGTGGTGATGTCATGTCTTTAGGAGATAGTCAATATTGTTGGAAAAGCCACAGTCTAGGGTAGTGGTTCTCAACCTTCCTAATGCTGTGACCCTTTAATACAGTGCTCATGTCATGATGACCCTCAACCATAAAATTATTTTTATTGCTACTTAATAACTGTAAAATTTTGTTACTGTTATCATAATGTAAGTATCTGTATTTTCAGATGATCTTAGAGGACCCCTGTGAAAGGTTTGAAACCCAAAGGGGTCACAACCCATGGGCTGAGAACTCCTGGTCTAGGGTAACACAGTATAGGGTCAGGCTGAAGGTTGGGATGGGAGCTCTGGATGTTTATTCATTATGTGCTGGGTGGCCAGTCTTCAGTTGCGTGTTCTAGCCTTGCCAAGCACCAGCATCATGGAGGAACTGGGCTTTATAGTGTGCTTGCCTTCCTTCAGGCATGCAGAACACATAAGCTTTTGAGGTCTTGGCTTTGAGGCCTGACCTCAGACCTGCAGTATGCAGCGAGGTGGGCCTCCTTTCTACTCAGAAGAGGTATTCACATTGACATGAGTGTCCTGGTTAAGTCTAACTGTCAACTTGCTGTAGCCATTACTCATCTGAGAGATGGTGGTCTCAATTGAGGGGGTTCTCAGATCAGAATGGCCTGTGGGTATATCTGTAGGCAATTGTCTTAGTTGTTAATTGACGTAGGAGAGCCACTATGGATAGTGCCATCCTAACACAGGTGGTCCTGGGCTGTATAAGAAAGCTATCTAAGCACAAGTAAACTAGCAGACAGTGTTCATCCATGCTTCTGCTTTGAATGTCTGCCCTTACTCTCCTACACGATGGACTATAACCGAGGGTAAGTTCCTTTTTTCTGTAAGTATCTGATCATAGTCACAGAGAGCTAACTGAACATGGTTCCTCTTAGCACTTAGCTATTTGAGATATAAGGACACTTCAAGACATAGGCTCTATTCTTAGGAATAGAGCATTGAGATAGATGAGGGTTTCTCAGAGACTGGCCTAATAGCCAGTATTGGGGACCCAGAAAACTTCTCAGTATGCCATGGCTCTGGGTACCTGATTATCATCTGGTAGAAAGAGGGTACATTTCTTTTCATGCTAGTGCCATAGATGGTGTGATGGTTTGAATATGCTTGGCCCAGGAAGTGGCACTATTTGGAGGTATGGTCTTGTTGGAGTAGGTGTGTCACTGTGGGTGTGAGCTTTCAGACCCTCATCCTAGCTGCCTGGAAGTCAGCCTTCTGCTAGCAGCCTTCAGATGAAGATGTAGAACTCTCAGCTCCTCCTGCATCATGCCTGTCTGAATGCTGCTCTTGTCTTGATGATAATGGACTGAAACTCTGAACCTGTAAACCAGCCCCAATTAAATGTTGTCCTTATAAGAGTTGCCTTGGTCATGGTGTCTGTTCACAGCAGTAAAACCCTAACTAAGACAGAAGTGATGCGATGTTCTTTGGTCTCTTGTTCTGTCTGCTTGCTTTGGCCATGGATTTAGTACCCTTTCTGAATCTCTAGTTCCTGTTTAGGATGGCTCTATTATTCGCTGTTATCACTGTCATGGAGGGCCAACGCTCCTCCTCTGGTTCTCGAGATTGAACCCAGGGCTTTGCACTCCACTGTGGAGCCTATTGCTCAGTTGAGAGCACCTTCTTGATAGGCTACTTGTGAGTAGGTCCTACTTCTGGTCCAGATGGCTCTTTTTGTTTCAGCTCCTTTCGGCCCAAGGAGCTTCCATAGATGAGACTATGATGGAAAATTCTGTTCCTCTGTCAAGAAGCATGGGTGTTGCTGGCACCTGAGACATGTGTTCCTGTTTTGGCATATCAATGTTACTCAAAATATGAAAAACAGAATAGGTTCTGGGAGATTGGCCCTGGATGAAATATTTCTTAAAAGGCCGTGCTTATTTATGGAACTCATAACCTTCTGCCTTAGCAGCAAACCTGGTCTTATCTCCTGTCATCTGTCTACTCCTGTTGCCAGTGGACATTTCTGTGTCTAGAAGAGGAGCTATGACCTGCCGTCTCCACACAGAAATAATGCTGCCCACTCCCCCGACACACACACACATACTTGTATTACATGCGAATCCAGACCTTTTTTTGGGAGTGGGGCTTGTTCATCTTCTAAAGTGTCCTTCGTTATCCCCATGCTCTCCCGTTGTCCCTCCGCTTCTTCTTCCCTTGACTCATATTCCTTAACTTCCTGTAATCTGTCCTTAAACACTCCAGGGATCATCCACTGTGCTAATGTCCCTGAAATGTGACTGGCAGTGTGTAACCAAACCCCACTCACCAGGCTGCTGGGGTTACACTACACTCAGCCATGTGCACCCTCATTTACTGGGACGAGTGCTGAGGGCATCTGTCTGAATTGTGCTCGGGTTGCAGTGTGAACCATCTCGGGAATCAGAAACTGCCTAAATGCTGGCCAGAGCATAATACAGTGTCTGCAGCTGTAAGCAACACCCAGCTACTTGGAACAGTAGTATCCTTCATGTGAAATGGCATGACGGAGTGCCACTCGCTTTATCTCATACAATAAAAGCAAACACTTGGCTCAGTGCCGGAATTTAAAACCCCACTTTATGCTTTTTGTGATTCGTATCCTGCTGAGGTACGTTTACACATCTGAGGTTTTTCTGTTAACTTACTGTGTAAGGCAGACATGCTAAGAGGCTGTAGTTTTTTGAGTTATGGTAAAAACAGTGGTTAGAATAGAGGTAGTTTGTAGCACCACACCAGGGAAGTTTCGATAGTGCTCATTACCGTGCATTCTGATGTAATATCTTATTTAATGGGTGGGAAGTGAATTTTACCCCATCTCAGTTTGGGCTGTGTACTTGGTGACGTACTGCAGAGAGAGTGAACCTCTGTTTTGCAGAGATGATACCTTCAGCTCACAGTGTATGCCACAGATTTATTGCCACAGCTGAGATGTCTTAATTGGCTTTGGAGGGCTGGGAAGTGTGTTCAACCTACCCATGAGATTCTGCTTGATCTAAGTGTAGCACAGGGATGTGAAAGATAAGGCCTGGTCCTTGTTCCCAGTGTGGTCATGTCATAAATGCTATCCAACAGTAGTATATGAAGGAGGCTTCTTTTCCACATTGCCTTCAGAGATGACCTGGGTGGGACAGAGCATCCTTTCGGGGGAGAGTCACTATCATGGCACTCATTAGGTCTCTTTCTGCTGCCCTTTGTGGTCGCTGTTCCTGCCTAACCCTCTGGGCCTCAATGCTTCTCTGCTGCCTCCAAATGTTTAAAAGAATGGACTCCCTGTCAGGAATCACAGTTAAGTGGGTAATGTGAACAAGATTGCGGGGTGGCAGTTTCAGTCTTCAAAGCTGTTTGAAAGAGCTCACTGGAGTGGGGCCCACTTTAGCCTGGAAAGCTGGTCTTTCCATAGCAGGAGCCTCCTCAGGGGAGTTAGACTCTTGGAAGACAGCTTGATTGAATGGGATGGATGGGACTGAGCTGAAGTTTTGTGCAGTTCCTTAAGACTGTGAGAACATTGGATATTGACACCAAATAATTTTCATAAACTGCCAAGCTTTTTAAGAGAGAGGGTAATAAGTACATATAAAATCTAAATGTAAAAATGTTTATACACTATGAGAGCTTATACAGGTTTAGAAATGATTCCTCTAGAGCATAAACAAATATTCAAAGTATGAGAGACTCCATTTGCATGGGTCTGTTGAGGACTGCCTGCCTCTGATGTTCGGTAATATGCCTTTTGTCATCTTGGATGGTCTTAGCTTGACCTATAAAGGGTAGAGTTGACTCAGTGTTGTTTGGGGTAGGTGGGCAAGGTGGCTTTGTTTCCATAAGGCGGACCGGCTCATGTCATTAGGTTAGTGTTTGGTATTATTTTGAGCAGATGTAGCTAAGCCCTTTCACCATCTCCCTTAGGAAACAGCACTTTTCATCCTTGATGGCAAAGTGGGGTCCTGGTGCAACATGACCCAAGATACCGTCAGATTTAACCTGAAACACACAGGCAAGAAACATCTGCCAATGATTCTTTCTTTTTTTAAAACCTGGAATGATGAATGATGTTTAGGAGTGCACACTTGTCTTATAGGCAAAAAAAGTAGTTGCTTAAATTGTTGCCGACTTTAGAAAAGGATAGTGCTATTGATTTTATGTACTGGAGTAAGATTGCTATCACATTAACCTCTTTATGGCCTCCATTTTATTATCTAGACAGAGGTTTGCAGGAGTAAGACTATAGAATGAAAGTTCTACAAAGTTCCCTGTGTGGACTTTGGCCAGTGGTGACTTTTGTCAAGAATGTTGGCTTCACTAGGGAGACAGGTATAGAGAGAGGATGAACTTGAAGGAGACCCCTCCCAAAAAATAAAAAAGATGTCCTTTGAAGAGGACCAAATAATAATAATATGGCCTGGGTAAAGCTGGCTCATAATGCATTTAGATTTCAGAAATGCAGCTAGATGAACGTTAGCACCCCCCACCCTCCAAAAAGCAGAGGAAGCCAGCAAACCTACCACATCAGTGCGGTGACTTTAGTTGACTCAGTCTGCATAATGAGGCTATGCTGCAGGGGAGACAGGGACTGGAGGGAAGAGATCCATTTCCCTGCAGCTGAAGCCTCTTGAAAGGAAGACATTTTACTGTGATGGTCGGAACTGGAGATTTCCAAGGAGAATTTTGGTGCTCCGTGGCTTTTGTTACATTATTGATTTGAAGATTTGAGCCCATCACTGAGCGTTCCAGTAAGATATGATCTCCACTGTATTGTTTTCTAAACTGATTGCTTTTCAGATCAGTCTACCCATGTAGCTTAGGCTGTCCTTGATTTCCCAGGCTTCCTGCAGCAGCCCTCATTGTACGTTACTGTTCTTAGTGATACACTTTAAGGAGCACCAATAGTGAAGCCCATTGAAAGGTAGATGCTCAGAGCAGAGAGGTGTCTGGACATCACAATATACACAGATATCAAGGGAAAGGCAGAGAGAATCTTCCTAGGTGAGATGGCAAATGGGAGGCTGCAGCAGGAGGGTTCTGAGTTCCAGATCCACCCGGGCTACATGGGAAAACCCTGCCACAAACACAACAAACAAGATTTAATGTGGAAATGCCAGTGTGCTGTCATGCGGGGTCGTCTTGCTTTGGAGTTTTCCAAATGAGCAACGGCTGTATGTCGTGATGCAGTAGATTTAACCTAGTGTGGGAGCATGTGATCACTCAGACCTGGTCATCCCGGGGACAGAATGACTGACTTAGTGTAAGTGAGGGTGCCTTCTTGTCTCATACTGACCAGGTTGTAGTGTAAGCAAAGATACAGCAGAGATGCCCATGAATAGGAAATTGAAACTTCTTTCCTATCAGAAAAGTGGCTAGAACTAACTTCTTTTGGAAGTAAGAAAAATAGCAACTTTTAATGAGTGTTAGAAAAACAGTAAAGTTCTTGAGAGTCCTCTCAGAACTGATTTACGGTCTGTTTGTCCTGGTTTGTTCTGTTAATTTTGACACAAACCTGAACATACCTAGGAAGAGAGAGCCCCAATTGAGAAAAATGCTTTTTCTTGTTAGTGATTGATGTGTGGTTAATAATTGACCGCCCCTGGGTGGGTGGCCCTGGGTTCTATAAGAAAGCAGACTAGCGAGCCATGGGGGAAGCAAGTCAGTAAGCAGTTTTACCCTACTGCCTCTGCTTCAGTTTCTGCCCAGACTTCCCTCAGTGTTGACGTGTATGACCTCAGAATTGTAAGCTGAAGTAAACCCTTCCATCCCCAAATTACTTTCAGTCATGGTGTTTTATCACAGCAACTGAAAAAAAATCCCAAGACCATTTCTTAGAGAAATAAGGTTTTCAGCTTGATTTTAATAGTGGGAATTATTTAGTATAACTTATTAAATGTGATTTACTTCATGTTGCATGTTGGTAGCTACTTAGTGCTTGGCTGTAGAAGGAAACAGGAAGAGCCCACCTGTTATTCATTCTGTGATGAAGCTACATGTAGGTCGTGAGTTTGGATGTAGACAGGGATGGGATAAGTCTACGGGGCTGGAGAGAGGGAGATGAGGTGGTGATAGAGGAGAGTAAACGCTTGGAGGGAGATATGAGTGCTGCACTGGTGGGGCCGGTCCTTCCTGGACCCCCTTGACCAGACGAGTGCTCACAGTTGATCCCACAAGAATGAAATTCACTTAGGACCTGGCTTGCCTTACTTCAGATTTCTGTTCGTCATAGTGTTCTGAAAATTGACTAGGTATAGTCCCAGCATTTTATTAATGGTGAGTCATGGATGGATGTGCTGACAGACTGGCATGACTGGCTTCCCCGAGTCCTCCTGCCATTCTGTCACTTGATCCAGAGCCCTGGCATGGGTGTGTTCTTCTGAGAACAAGCTATGATGTCTAAGGTCAGACCCTGTTCCTGTGGCAGCACCAGGTAACTGAGCACAGGAAGACAAAGGCACTTTCCACTTCATATGTTTGTGTCAGTGACTAAGAGTACATATATTACCATTCTGCCTGAATCCTGGCACGTGGGTAGGTGTCCCTGAAATAACTCAATGGGTGGCTTCTGAATTTTGCTTTCAGAAAACACCAGTGTTTGTTTTAAAAGTAATGCCTCCCCAAATATACTTTTTTGTTTGCTTGCTTGCTTTCCTACTTACATTCTTACTTTTCTTGTTTATATGAGCACTGAAAGGAGTAGAGAAAATACAGGAGTTTGACGTGTTGGGAGGCTCTGTCAGATGGACTGAAACTTAACCCCTAGTTTAAGGTTCTAGTATATGGTATTGGATCTTCCTGGGAATTAGAGGGTAATGGAGGTAGCACATACCTCCATTGTGCATGTGTGTGCGTGTGTGTGTGCATGTATGTGTGTGTTTTCTGGAGGCTTACAAGCTCGTGTCTGAAGGAGTTAGTTCCTTATCACTGGTTACACCACATTATTTTCCAGTTTATTAACATATTATCTACATAAGCGTGTGAGATCGTTTCTGTAATTTCCTATTTATTTATTTATTTATTTATTTTTGAGACAAGGTCTCATTCTGTAGCCCAGGCTATCTTGGGACAGTCTTGCCTACCTCTGCTTGCCAAATGCTGTGGTCACAGGAATGAGCTACCCTATCTTGTGCCACATTCTCCCTTTGTATACCTGTATGTCTTATTGATCTGGTCTATCTGGAAAACCCAGAATAATGGAGATTCTGGTTTTGGGTCACTGACATAGTTCAAAGAACCAAGAATCGAGAGATCCCATGCTTGAGGGCTGGCAATGACAGTTGAGATGGCCCACCTGCAGGAGTGCTGTGGAGACAGACAATGAGAGGACAGGAGAGGGGGATGATCTTCTGCATTTCTGTTGTTTGAGCTCTTAGTGGTTTGGAAATGCCTGCCCATCTTGACCAGCAGGGACTCTTTACTCTGGATTCTACAGCTAATCTCTTCTAGAAACAATTCTCACAGACCCAGAGCTGATTGCTGTATCCACTCTCTAGGTATCAGCTCAACATTAATGTTGAGTCTGAATCCTTAGGGAGGTAGAGTGAACATTTTTAAGAGTTCCCCCCTCACAATGAAAGTGCGCAGAAAAGGGGAAGGGCTTGTTTGTGGCTATTTCTATTTCTTCTCCAGCCTTTGCTGCCTTAGGAAGTGTCACAATACAGTTGCACTCAGAGCTGGGCATCACCCTTGATCCCTTCGTCACATCAGAAGTAATTCCCGTGGGTCTGACTTCACATATAGCTTAAATCCTTATGCTCCTCGCCCCTCCTACTCTCACCTATCCACCCCATGGTCCCTGCCTGGCTAATGGAGTCTTCTATCTCATAATAGTGGCCAGATAAGTCCTCCATGCCTTTTGACAAGCTGCCTTGCTGGGTCTGTAAGACTGTATAACCTGTGTACTCTGGCTCACTAATATTCCTGTGAGCACTTGTCATTGCCATCTACCCAGCTGCTACCTTGTTTACTGAACGTCACAGGCTGCTTGCCTTTGTCCGGGTCTCCCAGGTGGTTTCTTACCTTTCAGGCTTTTCCTAAGCCACCTCTTCGACCCATCACCCTCTTGTGCATCCCATCTTGCACTTTAGATTTCTGCTTGCATAGGCTTTTAGGAGAGCAGCATTTGCCTCACCAAGCACTGTGTCTACTTTGCCCAGAACACGTATAAAACACACAGAAGGTGCTCTGCAAACAGTTAAAATCAGGCGCCATACTGTAGACTCGCTTCACAGAGTTGTATGATAACTGGCAAACTTATCTAAGTCATTTTAGAGATAATTATTGAGGGAGCCACCTCACACTGAGTGTGAGACTCTTTGGTCTCGACCTGACCAAACCAGCTCACTGTGTGTATTCAGAATGTCTCAGATTCCTGGCTCTCCAGGTCTGGACCCTGGTGTAGTGTATATTCTCTCTTCTGGACCATCAGAGAGAACCACAAAGCCCAATCTGCTTGTTCTTGCTCCTTGCCTGTATCCTGTGGAGGCATCTTAGCAAGGGTTGCTTTAATAAACCCAGCCCTCTACAGCTGGGGCTAGGATGAGTGTCTTTGTTGATTCTTCAGATTGTGAGCACCCTTCTGATCAGGCTCCTTTATATATGTGTGTGTGTGTGTGTGTGTCTGTCTGTCTGTCTGTCTGTGTCTGTGTGTGTCTGTGTGTCTGTTGTGAAGAGGCCCTTGGAAGATTCTCTATTGCGGAAGGGTTTTCCAAACCTAGGTTTGGCTAGATGCTAATGAGGTGTTCTCTCAGGTTTGTTTCAAGGGTGAAGCATATGGGGTAATGCTCCCTGAATGGCCGTGGGGTGGTGCTCCCTGAGGGGCAGTGGCTTTTTGATGATCAGTTGTCCTTTAGGACCATCCACACCCTCTGCTTCAACTTCCTGACAAGACTGATCTCAACAAAACCCTTTCTGTGTAGCTTCATGCCTACAGCTGAAACAGCACTGGAACTTACTAGAACTCTGTGCTTCCTGACACAGGAGGTGAAGTGCCCTTCAGCCATGCCAGCTGGAAGCTGGCCTGTAGCCAGAGTACTGACAGACTGTCAATGTGTTGTGAGATAGGATCCCCCGTCTTCTGGAGTGTCTTGAGTTTTCCCAAAACCATGTTACATCCACCTAGAATAATCTTTTTCTCTCTGTTTCTGTGTTCTCTTTAAAGACCAGTCAAACTGGAGGCTTTTCATAAACCCTCCAAACCACCTCAGCCTAAGGCAGTCTGTTCCCTGATTGGTCTGAGCACTTACAGTAAATGACCATCCATTACAAGGTCTTGGCATTCGCTCACACCATCTTAGGCCTCTACTCCCATCTCTGGCATGCATTTGTCTTTATCTTCTGGCTGTTTCTTCACTTTTACATAATTGCCTTATCTTTTTGACTTCTTGAGGACAACATCCATGCCAAAGGCCCCAGGGGCCTCTTACAGAGCAGACACTAGGTGCTTGTAGATTTGAAGGGCAGGTATGTGTAGAACTTGTGGCCAAGCAAGCCAGTTGTGAGGTTTCTGTAAAGTTTTGGGGGTCTGATAGATGCCAGCTATAGGCAGCCTGCCTGCAAGGGGAGCTCAAGGAAGCAGGCCTGGGTTTGGCCCAGGGAACAGTGTTTTGTAGCTCTTGGCTCCAGAAATGACTGTGAGCAAGAGCGATGGAGGTGTGCTGGATTTCCTGAATGCTCATTTTTCTAAGGTTGAAATAGTGCATTTGTTCCCGTGTATTCTTATCTGACCCCTTGTTCTATCCATTTATAACGTAAGCTTCTACTCCCAAGAAAGCAGGAAGGGGATGTTAAAAGCTTGGTGTTATTAATGGTACATTTTGTTTAAGAAAAAGATCCCTGGAGTGTGGGAGTCCTGGCTACCACTTCTTTCTGTGTCTTCCATGTCTTCTATTTCTTCACTGAGACATTGAGCAAGTGACTCAGTTTCTCTACCTTTTCTGGTATGTTAGGGGAGAACAATGGGCTTTACCTCAGCAACGTTGAGGATGGGAGTGAGCTTGAATACTGGCCCCTGGGAGATTCTATAGCCATAAATGTCAGTTGGATGAGAAAGATATGGAATGATACCTCGAAGCAAGGATTAGTTATAAATGTGCAGGTGTTCATTTGCAGATGATATTCTCAAAGGCACTGAAGCCAACAGTGTAGAGGCAGTTCAGAGATGGCATTTGTAGGTGGTGTGGTTGCAAAGCTGCCACCAGGCAGCCTGAAGCAGGTGCTGAGGCGGTGGCGGAGGCTGTCCTTTTAGCCTATTTCTGGGCAAAACTGCTCTTGGATCTTCAGAGCCATGCCATCATGTTTCTGAGACACGCGAATGTTTTTGTTACATGTTTGGAGTTGCTTTTTGTGGTAAAGTAGTCGGGAAATAATAGGATTGGGGTAGCAGTCTTCTTCCTGTCAAATATATTAGCTGAGATATGATTGCTGTGACCATGAGGAAGAGAAACGTCCCCTACAGCAGGGGATCTCAACCTTCCTGATGCTGTGACCTTTTAATATAGTTCCTCATGTTGTCATGATCCCCAAACACTAAACTATTCTCATTGCAACTTCGTAAGTGTAATTTTGCTGCTGTTATGAATCATAATGTAAACAGCTATGTTTCCCGATGGTCTTAGGGTATTTGACCAAGGGTGAAAGGGTCATTTGACTTCCCTGGGGTCAAGACCCTCAGGTTGAAAATTACTGCCTTATAATGATAAACTATTTAAGAGTGGTTCCTCTCCCCCCAACCCCCTTTTAAACCCTTCTCAAGTGGGCAGTCTGGGCCAGTGTGCAGGTCCTCAGCCTGGGGGGGTGGTGGTGCTGCTGCTGCACCTTATCTCAGGATTTCCAAGCAGTGGGGAGGAAGGGTAAAGAATATTTCTTTCTCTTAAACTCCCTCTGGCTGGCGAGTGTTTGGAGAGGAATGTAGCTCAGTGATGCATGAGGTCCCAGGTTCAATCTCCAGCATCCACAAAGTAAAAATTAATAGAACATTTTTTTTTTCCCTGAGATACTAAGTAAGTGCTTCAGTTTCTCTCAAATGTACAGGTAAATTGCAAGAATCATCTAGAAATTGCAATGTGTCTGAATTGGGTTTCAGGATTCGGCAACATCTGCAGCATCCCTGGTGGTAAAGGACTCAAGCCAGGATGATGTGTCTCATCTACTAGCTCTTTACAGTCTAGGCTTTGCCTGGGTGCTTCCCCAGCATCTGTGACTGGGACAATTCGAAAGATTATAGCCCAGTCGATGTTAGGCTGTCTATTGGGTGCCGTGTTAGGTTTGACTTGTCCCTGTTTTTGGTGTTGGTAACTCTGGTCACTTGCTCAAGATGTGTTAGCTAGCATTCTCTACCTGTCCTGTCCTCTGGTCCGTAGAAGGCTCTGGATTAAATGCAGACTCATCACTGTGCTTTCTCACCTCTGACTTCATAGAAGCAGATCTCCCAGAGTGATGGTTTTCTTGTTGGAAGGGGACAGTGCCACAAGAGGCTTCTAGGATTTTTTTTATTTGAGTATTAAACAGATCCCAGTCTTTGGAAGTCAGTGGTGAGTTTGTGTAGGCATTGTATACTTTTGAACTGTAGGCCATCTTTTAAGACAGTCTATAAACTGTGACGTCTGGGTGTTTGGATTAATAAGACTCAGGTGAGATAGCAAGGTAGTTGGACAAGAGCTGGATGCAGGAGTAGTGGTCTTCTTCTGGGGTCCAGGAGACACTGCCATATCTCAGAGGAGCACTGGGAGTGCTGGGGAGTAGGGGGAATGGCTGCTGCTGAGGAGCTGGGAGGAAGTGCTCAGGAGAGGGAGAGGAGGGGAGGGGGGACTGGGGGGAGGAAAGAGGGAGGGGGATAGCTGCTGCTGAGGTTTGTTTTCTTCTGTTTCCTGAAACTTGAGAAGCAGAAGGAATTGAGGTTTATCCTAGGAAAGACAACCTGCTGTCTAAAATGCATCACAACTATTCTTTTCTGGGTCCCCAAGCCCCATGAAAAGGACCTTACAGGTTTGCCTTCTCCTGTAGCCCAGTCAGTGTTAGGCTGTGAAGGGCCAGTGTGCTGGATGTGTTGTGTCAGTTGGATGGGAGAGAAGCAAACAGAGATCTGTCTCAGATGCTGGGAGAGGGAGTAATGAAGCCAAGAGGACCTTTCTTAGCCAGGCCTGTGCCCTAGGGGTTTGTATTTTAATTAGCAATCTATCAGCACAGTGCTGAATAATTTAGAATTAACAAAAACAGCCAAGGCCCCATGTGGCACTTCATATAAGTGCCCTATAAACGCCATAGAACCTGGGCCCTATGTGAAATTTAACAACTCTCTAATGGTATATTTTATCTGAGTTGTTTCTTAACCTAGACTGTAAGGCCCCCGGGGCAGCAGTGGCCTTTGTGCTGAATACATAGATTTCTACAAATGATAGGCAAGTAGTTTTTTGCCTCACCCATGGGGCCAAGTTGCAGATGTGCTTGGCTTCATTTATTTTGAGGGCTTGAACATTCGAGTTATAAATATTGCTTTAAAAAAACGATGCAGGGAGCCCTAGGCTTAGGAGATAATCTCTTGCTTATGGATCATTGCCTGCCTCAGCTGGGGTAGCCATGAAGCAGGGCAACGGGGCTTCTGAAGAGATAGGACTTGGACAGTCAGTTGGATTTGGATGGGGGAAGGCAAAGAGACAAAGTGTTCCTATGCCCTTTCACAGGGCAAGGCAGGCTGGATTTTTAAAGCCATTTGCCTTCTCTGTCTTATTTTTCATCTGCTGTAAATTGAGAATCTAGAGGGTGACCAGTTGCTCAATCATTTTTGGGCCGAGGGGCAGGGGTTTTCTGAGGTGGAGCAGAATGCAGAATTGAAGGAGATGAATGGAAGCAGCTACTGGGAGTCCTTTGTGGCCGTCACTTGTGTAGCTTAAGCTGCCTTTTCTCAGGGTGGGGTGACAAGAAAGGTTGAGGTTTAGACTTTGAAATATACAGTATGGCATGTGAGGGCACCTGGTGTATTTGCTTCATACACAGGTATGCTTAGTAATACTTTGTTTCCAAATACATACATACATACATACATACATACATACATACATACACACACACACACACACACACATATGTGTGTGTGTTCATACACGTATATACTTATAATTTTAAATTATGTATATGATCTGTGTATGTAAGACTGGTGTCTAAGGAGGCCAGGAGTATAAGATCCCCTAGAACTAGAGCTGAAGGCAGTTGTGATAAGCCACTTGACATGGCTTCTGGGGTTCAAACTTGGGTCCTTGTGCAAGGGCTGTGCTCTGGCCTGCTGATTTCATCTCACCAGCCCCTACATTGTACATTTATGTAAGGAGACAAGTGCAGCACCACACAGCAAGAATCTGCATGTGGCAATGCGGGAGGTTCTTTTGTCTTTGTTTAAGCATTGTGTTAGAGCCTTCTCTCAGCAGGAGCCTACATGCTTGCCAGGATGGCAATCATTGAAAATATGCTTCTGGGATGGAGTTAGCATTGTTGGTCTTGAATATCCTTTCCAGTGAGTGAGCTCTTTAAAACTTCCTTGACATATTTAATACTCACTTAAAAAATTGAAACCATTGATTCAGTGTATGCATTCAGGACCAACAGTTCTGTCCAAACATCATAAAAACTGATAGCTAAACTTGTGATCTGCTAAAAGTAAAACAGCACATACTTGGTTACATTAAAGAGATGGAAAAAAACAGCCAATTTCTTGCTCCCTCAAGGCACAGCCCGTTCAGATCCTGGCTACAGTTCCCTGATGGTGTGTGTACATGTGAGTGAAGGAGTAGTGTTGGGGCTCGAACCCAGGACTTTGTTTATGTGTGCTAGGCAAGTGCTCTATTATCATTCCCATTCTCTTTGAGAAAGGGTCATCTTGTTTTCTCTATGTAGTCCAGGTTGCCCTAAAACCCTCGCTCCTTTGTCCTCAGACTCCTGGGTGCTAAGACTACAGATGTATCTCTTTATCCTGCCGGTGAATCTTAGGCGAGTCAAACTCCAAACAGTGAAGTGCTTGCTATTGGTGGTAGGAGGAAAGAGGATTGAAACTTATTTTATGTACTTTGTAATAAGCATAGGCAATACACACAGACACATACACACATATGTATACATATACATATACATATATATATACACATATATATATATATACACACATACAGCATATTACAGGCAATATACTACAGGCAATATACACATGCACATAGACACAGACACACAGAGACACACACAGACACACACAGACACACACAGACACACACACACACACACACACACACACACACACTGGTTTGGGGTCAGAATTACATTATGTAGGTCAAACGTTGGCTTCTCCTGTCACAGCCTTCTTAGTACTGGGATTACAGGTGTGTGCCAACATGTCTAGTGAGCTTACAATTTGTAAAAATTCCAAGAAACCTAGAGAAGGTTCTTTAAGAAAACTTTACGAGCCGATGATTGAGATATATCAAGTTTTTTTTTAAGCTTGATATTTAAACATTAAATTTGTGTTCACCTATCTTTTTAAAGACTTAACTAAAAAGCCAAGTATATAAGTACAATGCACCTCATAAAGTCCTAGCTATGGTGATTTCAGAAAGTAACGTGGGCTCTGGTATTTCTAAGGTAGAACCTGTGTACACTTTCAGAAAGTCATGTTGTCCAGCAGTTAGAAGATGGCCTATAATGCTTGTAGCTGTGTGTCCGAAGGCTAAGATGCATTCCTAGGAAGCCATGGATGACAAGGACGGCAATATAAAGAGCCTGTTCTCCCAGGTATCAGATAAGAGAACAACAACAGACAGTGTTTGTGTACTTGATAGTCTGTAGCAGCTGAACCTTAGGGTGGGGTGGGGGACTCTAGAACCACCCTCCTGTGCTGCAGTATTGGTAACTAGGGTGTGGGGAGGGAGATTTGGGCTGCTCTGGCTTTCTAGCTAGGCTATTGTTTTCCTGGGGATGGAACCCAGGCTCACTAGTTGCTATGCAAATATTGTACCACTGGGTTACATCTGTAGCTCTAGTTGGGTTATTTATGTATTAAATGTAAATCAGTGGCACCCTGGCAAATACATCTGCCTTCCTGGGTCGGCAGCTAATTACCTTTCCAAATCTATACCTTTCCAGCCTCAACCTCTGGCTGGCTGTCCATCCCTCTGCAAGTCTGACACCATGTTTAGCAGAGTGTAGACATCTTCCAGCACCTGATGAGTTCATTCTTGACAGAAGAGGCTGTGGAAAATTCCCATGAAGCAGGCTGTGTCTGGTGGTAATGTTATCACCAGATAGACCTCCCAGTCTCCACATCTTAGCCCAGGTTCAGTTCCATCAGGAAAGAACGCTTCCATTTCCTCTCTTGATAAAATCTCAATTTAAAGTCACGGTAATGTAAAAACCTTGTCATCTTTATTAAACAAATATAATTCCACAAGGGGTGTAGTTCATGGATTTCTCACATAATGTGCTCAAGTAGGTGGAGGGATCCCTTTCTGAACAGTCATGCTGCCCGATAGCTCTGTTATGTGGTGTTTCCCTTGTGACTGTCTGAGCAGAGAACATGAGGTGCACTAGCAGCTGTGCCCTACCATGGGGCTCCACGGGCTAGGCTCTAAAGCTTGCTTTGAGGCTAGTGCCTGTGACAAGACATATGCTTAAGAGGAATATCTGAGACCTGAAATGAAGGTCTAACTACCCTGTCAGGAATAATACCACCTTGCTAGGTCCAGCTGTACGCAAGTTTGAGGCCAGCCTAGTCTAATCAGAAAGTTAAAGGCCTGCCTGCTAGACCACATAGTGAGTCTGTCCTCCCATCTCTGACTGGGGAGAGGCCACAAGCTGAATTAGCAGAGCAGAGTGAAAGGGCTGTGCAGGCCAGCTTCACCCTTTGCATCTTGCATTGCAGCGAGCTTAGAAACCCATGTTGTAGCTTCAAATGGAAAAGGGACATTCAGATTTCCTTAAACCTTTCTTTAGCTTAGAATATTATACCCCTAATGACTTGAACTGGTTTTCAAAATATTTGCATTTTTTTTTAAATGGACTCTGTTTCTGCCTACATGGCTAAAATATAAATTTTGTAGACTGTAGATAAGATATCAGTTCATACCAACTGCTAGGGATCTCAGAGCAAGTTAGAGCCACGATTGCTTTTCTTCTCTCTCTTATGCAGCTGTTCAGGCTGGAGTCCTGAGTCCAGGGCAGGCTTAGTGGGGCTGACTTTGTAGAATCCGTGGTAATCCCACTGCAGCTCGCCAATGCTGGCTTGTGAGACGTGCCTGGTCTCAGCTGAATGAAGCTGTTTCTGCCTAATTTGTTTTTAGGAGGCTCCGGAGAGCCCTGTGACTCTGCCTTTGTTAGAAAGGCACTCAGGGCTATCAGAAAAGCAGTGCAGAGAGTTTCCCACAGTATCTAGCACCCGAGCTGCCAGTGGGTCCTGACCATCAGGAAATTGGATCGTGGAGAAATGAAGCCTGTGTTCCCCAGGAGAGCCGTGCTTGGTTTCTGCTTGAGCTGTTGCCAGGGGCTTCCCCTTCTTCTTTGACTTATGCGGAAGGTTGGGAAAGCAAAAGATCTTGCTCATAAAGGCTACAGGGCTGGGCTAGTGCCACCATGAAGGGGAACCCCAAGTATGAATGGAACCCCTGCTTGCCCAGCTCTTGGAGGAGTAGAAGGCAGGCACAAGGAAAGAAACCAGCCTGAAAGGAGAGGCCATAGTCTCTGCACTGTGCAGGTTCTGTTCACGGCTTCCTTCTTTGGGGAGGTGTGAGAAGCTCTGGGGAGAAAAGGAAATTGTAGCTGGCTGGGCTTTTCATTCACTGTCCATACAAAGTCTTGAATCATCTTGTGTCTTGGAAAGCTGACAGCTTTGATAGCAATTCATTTGCAAAGCTCTGCTGACGGCTCTGCATTCCACGGAGCCATTTTCATTAGCTCCAATTGCACGGACACTGTTCAAAACATTGTTGGCACTACAGGACACAAGCCTGTGTTTAGTTTGTGAGAGGAAGGCACTTCCAAGGGTGCATTGCTTCACTGATGGGTGCTACGGGTGGTACTTGAGAATGGGAGAGGCTGCCCTGTCAGGGCTCAGATGAGGTTGGTGCAAAGCCAGCCCTGTGGCTTGTGCAGCAGAAAGACTCAGTTGGTGTACTGTGGTGTTGTGAGCACTTCTGGGTCACAGATGGTGTTGCTTCAGGAAGCTTGCCCAACGCAGCACTGAGATGTCCAAGCACACTCTACATGAATGGTGGATGGCAAGATCTGATGGCACCAAGGCCCAACACTCTGAAGAGATTATGGGGGTTAATGTAATGTGGTTGAGGACTCAGGGGTCCTAAGTGGCCTTTAGACAATGCCAGGGTTCTCTCGATCTTAGATCTGGTGTTTGCTCAGCTCCCTGAGGCAGTCTTATAGAGCATATGTACTTTCAAGGCTGTTTGAGACTCTTTGTTGCACTGCTAAAGTCTGTCTATGGGATTCCAATGTCAAATGGCCAAGATGCTTCTACCATATGCTCACATTTGGCAGGACCTTGCTCTGGTGGAGAAGGAGGGAGGGCTGAGGGTTCTGAACCTTGTATTCCTTACACCACTGAGACTGGACATATTTTTAGAACCTGAGTAGAAGACAGGGTTTAGGCTAAGTAGAACTGTTGTCTCAGAAGAAGCTCTTTCTATGTAGATTGCAGGGATTTGAAAGTCTCCCTGAGCTGTTTGGGAGTTTCAGTGGAGTCCTTTTTGGCCAACAACATAACTCGATGTTACCCATTCCTGGCCCTTGGCATTTTGCTTGTTGAAAGATATCTAGTTGGATCATTGTTTCCCATTATTGTACAACTCCATTTAGATTTCTTTCCTATATTTATATATTTTAAGAAGCTTCTACAGTAGTAGGCTTCCATGTGACCCCTTAAATGGCCTTTAGTAGGCTACTGACTGCTCTCTATAAACTGATGCTAAGGCTCTATTGCTAAAGACAATATTTATATATCTCATTGAACACAGAGAAGTTGAGATGGTGCCTAATTAGAGCCTTTACCTCTACTGACTAGTATTTTTGGTACTAGAGGGTACTCTCCATGTTACCAGAAGAGAAAGGTAATTACCAACCCAACTACAAACCCTGTGATATATGACATGTTGTATAATAGTGACACAAATGTTGTAGAAGTGACCAACTACTTTCTGGTTGGACATAAGTCCCATGAGATGGAATCTGTCTGATACTGCTTGGTAGCCAAGAACTGATAGGCCATGGGCCTAGGGGAAAACCAAATGCTAATCTTCTGCTAAAATAACACAGCACTAAAATGAGTCCTAATGGCATTCTACTGTATCCAAAGATCAGTGTCTGACTCAGCCATCATCAGAGACGCTTTCTCTTGTAGTAGATGGGCTAGCACAGACCCACAACTGGTCTGTGCAGTTGGGCAGAAAGTGAGGGATTTGGAATACTCCATTCTAAATGGGATTTCTTCATTGAACCCCTCCCCCCAGGGCTCAGGGAACCATTCTGAAGAGGAGACAGAAAGAGTGTAAGAGCCAGAGAGAATGGATAATGGCAAAGGAACAATGTCTTCAAGACACAACAGTACTGACACATATGTGAACTCAGAGACTGTGGCATGTACAGAGGGCCTGCACAGGTTCAAACCCTACAGTGTTCAACAGAGAAGGTGACGTAGATACAAACTCATCCCTGTCCAACAAGCTATCATGCAAAGGTTTTGTCCATTCTCCAATGGGATCTCACTCGGTATATTAACCACACTAGAGAGAGGCACCCTGCCAAGCAATAAAGCGCCAACACAAAATGGACACAGTGGTATTTCTGTAGACTTTTTGTCTCATTGCTTTGTTTGGACACTTATTATTATTATTTATTATTTATTTGGTCTTGCTGATCTTTTGCTTGTATATTATAGTTTCTGATTTTTGTGATTTTATGGGTTTGTGTGTGTGTTGTGTTTTTATGTTTGCTTTCTAAAAGAGAAGGAAAGGGTGTGGAATTGGGTGGGTAGAGAGTTGGCGAAGATCTGGGAGGAGCTCAAGGAGGGAAAACTGTGATCAGAATGTATTGTATGAATTTTATTTTCAATGAAAAATAGTCTCCGTGCCGGAGCTTCAATTGGCTGCCGTCTCCTGAGTAACATTGCAGAGGGAGCAGCCATTGGCTGTCTGCAGTTGTGTGGCAGGTGCCTATGTAGTCATTTCCATAAACTTAAAAGAGAACACAAAACAAACTGCCAAACCCGTTTGTCAAAAAGCTACTGGCCTTGCCCTTGGCTGGCTTCCCTGGTCTCCTATTTCCTGGATGGGGCATCTTTGACTTCTTAAATAAAGCTCTATGATATTTTTCTTCTAGAAAGTTCTCCCCGTGCCTTCAGGTTGATTCTCACACCCCTGACTCCCTTGCATGAGTAGCAGAGGACATTCTTCCCCCAAGAACTGTGTCTCCCAGTGTTTAGGGCCCTGGGCCACTTGGTTTAGCCTCCAGTTAACCCACACTGGAGACTCTATCTAGAACTTAGTTGTCTCTAAGGATACTTTCTGGGGGGGTCACTGATGTCCTACTCTGTCTCACTGATGTCCCTCACAGGGAAACAGAAGCAGCAGGGCTGTATCTGCCAGGATGTAACATTATATGCACTTCCTGTGAGCTGTTCTTTATTTGGGTTGGTTTTTGAGGAGGCAGATTGAGGTGAGGACAGTTACTGTGGTACTCTGGAAACCCCAGGCGGACATCTTTTTGCTCCCTTCTGTGTCTGGTCACCTAATTTAGTGTTTAGGAATATGTGGAGTTTTATTCCATTTTTTTTTCTTTATGGAACCCTGGCTCTTGTTAATGCTTCACAGGCTGTTTTTCTGGGGAGGAGGTTCCATTATTATTTACTGTGAGTCCATTTCTTTTCCTTAGCCAGATTGTGAGTTCCACAAAGGACTTCAGGCTATATCCCTAAAGTAAATCTTGTACTTCAAAAGGAACACAAATCAAAGATTACCTTGGGTTGGTCAGGAATGACAATTGGGAAGCTGTAATGTAAGCAGGGGTCACCACTGGAAGAGAATGGGTTCAGGGTGACAGGGTTGGTAGTAGGAGATGAGCATGGGGTGAATGTTGTTCACAGAGATTTGAGCCTATGGGAATGGAGTCCACTGCATCCTGGAGAGTTAATGGCCAATGATTTATCTGTTGCCAGATTAAGATTGGTACTCGTCCTCACTGAGGTCACAGCTAACATTAGTAGGTGGAAGTCGTTATCAGAGCTTCCGACTGAACCTGGTACTCAGCTGTCAGGTGACTTAGTAGTGCCTTGAACTGTTGCTGAGCTCCACAATGGAACAGATTTACAGAGTGGCTGTCATCTCTTCCCCAGGCCTGTGCCCACTGTGCATCTGATCCCTAAGACCATATCCAACCAGGCTGTGCTTTTTTCGGAGATGGTCCTATGTCTTAGTACTTTCGTTGATGCTGTAATGAAATATCCTGATGAGAGCACGTTAGGGGAAGCAAGGCCTTATTTGGTCGCCTCATGAGGCCACAGTCCATCATGGCAGAAGGCTCTTGAGGTATCTGGGCACATCACATTTGCAGTCCGGGAACCAAGAACAATGAATATTTGTGCCTGGGTAGGTTTCTCCTTTTTATGGAGTCTGGAACTGCAGCCCATGGACTTGCATCTAGAGTAGGTCCTCTCAACTCCTTTAACATCATCCAGCTGGTCTCTCACAGATGTACCCAGAGACTTAACTCCTAGGTGGTTTTACATACCATCAAGTTGGCAACCAAAGTTAACCATCATATTTACTTCTGAGGAGATTAATGTCAATTGTTTTGGAATAAAAAACTGTGTAGATATTAGCTGGTCTATAGGAGTCGAAGAACCCTTGTTTTGTGTATTTCTGTAAAGAACAGTGTTATATATGTCTTCTAAGGCTTTCAATGCTAGGGTCCTTTGATCAAGTAGTTTGCCTTTAGATCAGGTAGTTGTTGAAGACTGATACTCAGCCTTGCCTCTGTGGATGGTAACCACTCTGTCCACTGCTTCCTTGTGTTATCTAAAGTAGCCATGTTAGCGGAGATTTTACCCCTGTTGGATGTCTTCACCCTCAGGCCCAGGTTTCCGTTTTCTGCTTATATTGGATTCTGGTTTCAATGTGGCATGATGGTGTTTTCTGGCAGAGTGGGTGTGAAGTTCTACAGGGCAGCGTGAGGACTGAAGCTCTGTGCAGGTTGTCACATGGTCCTACCTGTGAGAGGGGAACCATGCTTGCTTCTTTCCACACTGTTCATGTGGCTGAAGACATTGGGGAGACTATGGTCTTGCTCTGGTGGTCAATTGGGGTGATTTGGAATGTCTCTCAGTTTGAGTGTCCTGGGTTTTAAGTTGTTCAGCCCAAGAAGCTGGTTTTGAAGGTAAAAGAAGATAATGACCACTTGAAAGCTCTTTGATAATCTCAGGAGTTGGTGTGTATGAGAGGAAGACCTTCTGCAGGGATTGGGGTCCTCATTAGAGGCAGAAGGTGGGGAAAGAATCTATTCCTTGACAGAGAGAGGAACAGCAATCAATACAAATGCACATCTTTAAAAAGAAATCTTTATTCTTAACTTTAATTCATATATATAATGAAATGTATCCACTACCGTGTACCCTTTCAAATTCCCCTACATCCTCCCACAGAACATACCCCTCCCAACTTCGTGACTCCTCTTCCCCCTTGTAATAATCCACTAACCCCAATTAATGCTACCCTATTGAATGGATGTGGGGCCATAAATTGGAGAATGGAAAGATCTACCAGTGGTCACACCATCAAAAAAGAATGATTTGCCCTCCATGAAGTAGATCCTTTCTCTTCCAGCACCTAACAACTGCCAGTAGCACCTCAGTTAAAGGTAGGGACTGGAAAGCATCTCCCCTATGTATGTTGGAAGTTTGGCAGGCTTGATCTTGTATAAATAAATAGGCTGCTGTGAATTCATGAGTATGATAGCCATGTCTGGAAGATGGCATCTTACAGCACGCCAACCCTTTGTCTCTTAATCTTTCTGCCTCTTCTTCTGGGATGTTCCCTGAACTGTGGTATGGCAGGGTTTGATAAAGAAGGACTGTCTCATCTCCCCAGTATCTTGGCTGATTTTGTGCCTCTGCACCGACTGCTGTCCATTGTAAAATCAAGGCTGAGAGTGGCCCAGGTCTATGATAGGTATAAACATATTTAGAAGGCAGTTTGGCAATGTGGCGTTTTTAACAAAATAGCAGGTTCTATTCTAGGACCCATGACTTGATCTCCCCAGCCATGGGCTTTTGAACTATTATTCAGGTTCAGGCATGAAATTCCCTCCTGTGGATCAGTCCTCAAGTCCAGTCAGAAGTCAGTCACTATTGCAGCAGTGGGTACATCTGGCCTGGCAGGTTAGTATTGGAACACATAGAGTTCAAAACAGGATAAAACCAGTGATATCTCGTCTCCACCAGCAGCCTGCATAGCATGTTCGGAAGCTAGTCAGCAGATGGGAAGTGTCCTGGTCAGTTTGAGATTGATTGTGTCTTATAGCCAAAGTGAAATTCACTTCTTTGGACGTGATTCCCATAGGTTGAAAGAGGATCTGCCAGGGTTCACTGTGGTTTGGTTGAGCTGACTGGGATGTTGACTGTGTTCCTAGGGTTGGTTTTCTTTAGAACCATTGGCAACTGTGGAGAAACCTGTCCTACTAGTTTGAGTTTCCCAGCATAATGAATTCAAACCTTTGCTTCTCATGGCTCTTAGTTTTCATGCTTGAGGGGAGCTATAGGGTATACAATGCTTTGTGTAGCCAATTCTCTCTTGGAAATGTCTACCAATAGTGATAGCAACAAACAGTGCAGGATGTATTTGGTCTGAAAGACTGTGGCCATCCACGTCCAATATCACTCTGACATAGTCATTGGGTGTTTGGCAAACTTCTCCATGTGCCAGGTTGTTGATAGCTTTTTTGATAGTTCCTGCTTTTTGAGGACAGACAATAACCAGTCAGTTCTTAGATCAGGAGCAGGGAAATAGCACTATTTTAGAGTTCTCATTCACAGACTCCCACTTTGTAAACATCTCTGGAGGCTGTCTGTTTCCCTTTAAAAGACGAGGCTTTTGACAGGTGATTTTGAGGGATCTTCACAGGTAGTTTCCAGGTTGTAGAAATCTGTGGTTCTCTGTGTATGAAAGTGCCACATAAGGGAATTGGAAGTCCGTGAGTGGTACAGATCACTAGCTAGGAACTGGTGCAAAGGAAAGAATGCCCATGATTCTTAATGGTCAAGAGAAGCTCAATGAAGACAGAAAAGCAGATGAAATGTCTAGATAGCTTCTCAAAGTAGGGAATGGAGGTTCACCTGTGAAGCTGAGGTGTTAATGTGTGAAAGGGCAGGCCTTAGTAAAGGTTCCGAAGTTCTGAGCAATGCTCACATGGGAATATTTAGGGGATCATGGATTTTCATTTCCCTCCTCCATAACTACTTCTGTAACATGCCAACATTGTTTATGCATTTAATGTGTGATCCCAAGAAGATGCTATATGAAACAAACACAATGTGCTTGTGGAGGACCCTGAACTCATTACACTTGGAACCCTCCCATGCTGGCAAGTGATGTTCTCAACTAACTAGCTCCATGTTCCCGTTTCCAGTGTATTTGTACTTCTTGCATCTTCTGATTCCTTCTTTGAAATGACAGCATTTTCCTGTTACATATAATAAAGCCTCCCCTGTGGACCTCTGGAGTACTGCTGAGTGAATAAATGACATAACTTTAAAAATCAGTTCCTGACTTTTACCATTTTTAAGAGCTCACTCTGTTCTGTATTAGGCACTGTGTATGTACCCAAAGGACTTGATTTCTCATCTTCTATAGCTGTAGTCTGGTGAAAAACAACCACTCTCTCATTCCAGTGGGAGATAATCAGTTTACGGACATTTATAGTGAACAAGAACTGGATGCTATAAGATTAAGAGGCACACTTATTTTAGATTTGATATCAGCGGCGACCTCTCTGAGTATGCAGAAGAAGCTTGTGAGGGAAACGGGTTTGGTTGGATTCGGCAAGAGAGAGATGGCTCAAATAGGGAGAGATGTCAGTGCTTAAGGCTCAGGGGCAGGAAAGAGCCGCTATCTTGGAAGAGTTGAAAGATCACAAGGGCAGGGCTATTATAAATAACAGGGTAAGGATGGGGTGTAGGCTGACATTATATATGCTTTTTTGTTGAGATAAGAATTTTATGTTTCATCCTATGTTGAAAGGAAATCCATTGTTGACTTTAAAGTGGGTGGAGATGACTAAATTCAGCATGATTTAATTCATCATATTGATACATCGTGAAAAGACGGGAGGGGATGTGGGGCAGAGAGACCAGTCAAGACGGGATCACTATGGCTCAGGTAAGGGGTGACACTGACTGGTGTGTTGGCAGTGACAGTATTGTTGGGCAATAAAATGGCTTTCAAATACACATAAAGGGTAGAAGTTTGGACCTTGGTGTAGTGACTGGGTTTTAGGGAGGTCCTGGGGAAAGGTGTCAAGGTTGAGCCATGGCTTCTGGCTCTTCTTACCAGGTCAAAAGCTGAGCAGCAGTGTGGAAATTCGTTCCTAGAACAGGCCACTTGGACATGCCAAAGTGGCTAGAGCTGACACTGCAAATACTAGCTTCTTAAAACAAGAGATCTTATTCTTTGTTCAGGAAATGGCAGGGCAGGAGTTTGTGCCAAACATGAAGGTGGTAAATGTGCCCTGGAAGTGGAATCCACTGGCCTGGGTCTCATGAGTTGAGTCATAATTGAGGTTTTTACTTCATATCGTTCTGGTTAAAGCATGGCAGATTGCTGCTGGAGAGTCCTTGTGCAGGACCATAAGAGGTATGGAGTTTTTTCCTTAGCATCCCACAGCAGGAAGAGGCTGAGGGTCTCCCTGTCCTTCATTTGCACCATCCGAGTGAAGGGACTTGACACTCTGACCACATGAACGTGTGTTGGAGGGGCCCTGGTGACCGTGATGTGCATTGCTTTTTGCATCTCAGTTTGTGCTTATTGAGAATGTTTAGTGCTCAAAGGTTACTAGCCCTCATTATCTGGGTGGAGGCAGTCTTGGTTTCCTGATGGAAGAAAGGACAGTTGCTCAGTCTTATGTGAACATGCCAAGGATTTTCCTCTTTCTTTAGGGAAAGAAGTAGAATGAAATGGTTCATTGTGCTTGTTGGGAGTGCCTGGCGGAGCAAGTTAATGACTCCTCTCTGAGTTAGGGAGCAGTCGGATTTCTTCAGTGAACGTGTAGACAAACTGCTGGAAGGAGGTCAGGGTGTGATGGATATGCATACCTTGGGAAAATTTTAAACCCAAAGTAGTGAAGGTGAGACAATTACCAGCTACCAAAGACCCTTATCGAGTTCATTCTCATGGAGTTCCTTAGGATCCTGTTGTAAGATGGCTGTACTCGAGGGGATGATAGTAACAATTCTGATGAAAGCTAAAGCTCTGATAAAGAGCTACATTTTAAATAAACTCACAACACAAAAGATTGAAATGTTTAGCACTATTGGCTTCTTTTTGTGTAGGCACAGAACACAGTGTTATTGTGACAGTTTCCTCCCTGAGGGGTTGTAGCCACTATCTAGGGATGGGCCCCCCCATGTTAGACACTAAATAAATACAACGCCACATAGATGTATAAACAAGTCTGTTTTTCAGGTTAGTCTGATTTGACTCATTGGAGGAACTGAAGTTGGGGGGAAGGTCTCTCTGATCCAAAGCAGATCTTCATGTCTGCAACTTTCTTCTCAGGAACAAGGAGCAGAGAAGGACAACAGGTTTCTGGGCTCTGGCTTTGTCACCTTATACAACACAGTAGACAATGTCAGGAAGAACAGAACTGTACTGGATAGGTGAGAATTGACAAACTTTAGAGGATTTTTAGAGAAGGGAGCCTACAAATACCTCCTTGATTTATCCCAGGGATTTGAGCAGCCCTTACAGTTATGACTAATGCCAAGCCCTCCCACTTCTGGGTCTGGCTGTCCCAATTAGAAGTGCTCGTTGAATAAGCTAATGGATTATTCGTCTGAAGTTTTTGCTTGTTCAGCATATTGTATTCAATGCCCTCTTGGTGCTCCCAGATAAGAGCAAATGTGAACTCAGTTAGATGTTTCTTGGGAATAGAAACACGGTGTTCCTACCAGGGCTGGTTTATGCCTATCCTCTTTGAACTTTGCCTTGCATGACTATTGTCCTTGCTGTGTGCAGGTGAACCTATTGTAACTTTTACCACTTAACATTCACACCACCCTTCCTAAAATATCCAAATATTGGAAATGAAAGAAGGCAGCTCTGGTGTGCACAGAGAGGAGTTGCAGTATTGGTGATGGGAGGACACAGATTCCCAGAGGTCTGTGGTTCAGGTTTTTTGTTTGTTTGCTTGTTTTTTGGTTTTTGTTTTTGTTTTTGTTTTGTTTTTTTCTGATAAGCTTTAAGAAAAAGTCACAAGCAGATCTGGTAGTCTTTGGAAAGGGTCAAGTATAGGGATCTCTAGAACGGGAGGCGACCATGCCACCCTTCTTCCCCTTTGGGAAGAATCCTTTTTCTTTTTTCAGGGCTAGTGACCGCTCTGCCATCCATGTAGACACACAGATGTTCAGGTGTGTGAAGCATGAGCTCTGAGAGGTGAACTATGGAGACCCGGAGGTTCAGCTGTCCAGTGGGAATTCACACAGGGTTCTGGCCTCATTGACTGCTTACTGTGCAGGCTGATGATGCATGTCTGTACAACAAGACGTGATGCTGGTGACAGAGATGTGCTCAGAGGCTCCTGGGCTTAGGGAGGCAGGACCCTGTTATTTTGGGAAACAAGCTTTTCCTGAAGTCTCATCTCATAGGCTTGCCTGGTTTTATTTTCAGAAGGAAAACAGATGCTTCTCCTGTAAATAGCCAGAATATATTCTTCCCAGTATCCTGGCTTGAAAGCCACTATTGAGTTCCTGACACTTGGAACACTGTGTTTTTTACAGAAGGTCCTTCTATCATTGTAATACATCCTTTACTCCCTTTTTTAAAATACAGAGTCTCACTAAGTTACTGAGACTGGTCTTTAACTCTCACTGCAGCCCAGGCAGGTCTTAAATGGAGTACCTTCGTATCTCTCAACTAGATGGAGTCACAGGCCTATATCAATAACGTTAGCATGACTGCAACTCTTTATGAAATTAGAATATACAGTACAAATGTGCAGTATAATCTTATTGGGTAAGTTGGGATTTAACCTAGGTGATTAATTGTATCATAGGACTTCAATATTCTTGTCAAGACTTGCTTATGAAACCAGATTACTTGCTATGTGTATCCTTGACAACAAGACAACCACTTCTGCATGAAATCTGCATGAACGTATCACCAACAGTAGCTTTAGATTGGTTTCCTATGATTTTCATAAGGAAGTTAAATTCTAGTTGTCACTTGCTTAATGGCGGATTTGGGTTCACCAGTACATAGATGGGGAACTGAGTTAGTTTCTAGCATGACACTGTGCAATTGCTTTGCTTTCTAGTTTTGCGGCATAAGTGTTATCTCTAAAAGTGAATGCCAACTAAAATGAAATACATTGTCCTTGGCCTTTATAGATTTTTAAGAATGTAGGAAATGGACATTTTAGCCGTCTGGTGTTCTAAGTTAGATAAAAACAATTCAGTGATACGCCCTGGGCAGTCGTGTTGGCTCACATGGCCTCCCTGTAGTCTGAGAACCAATCAAATCACCTCTTCTCATCTTGTAGCTCAGAGCTGTGTGCTGTGAGTGTGACATCAGGACTCCAGGACTCTGGTTGTCACTCTTTGCCATGACGGACTACTGGTCCTTGTAGAATTGTCTAATAACTCCCATCAGTACTTGGAGGTGTTAGATTCTGAAATAAAAATGGTAAATCACTGTTCTTTCCGTCATGCTGAGAGCAGAAGCATTTCATTTTCACAAGGACACCTGGCACCTCCCATCTTTCAAAAAGACTTCTTTTTCTTTTAAATTGTGTGTCTATGAGTGGGTATGTGCGTGTGAGTGCAGGTGTCCATGGATGCCAGAAGAGGGTGTGAGGTCTCCTGACACATGGGTCCTGTGAACCAAACTTGGGTCCTCTGCAAGACAGTGTGTACTGTTAACCATTGAGTCATCTCTGTAGCCCCTACGTTTCATCCATTTTAACATAGGTAGAATACCCTGAGTGTTTGCCGTATTTGTCATTTTTGAGTAGTCTTAGATTGTGTGCCAGAGGCCCTTTTGGGTGAAGCCCTTACATACCTAAGGAAGTACATGCAGTTCTGTGGAGCAGTTTGTGCTGTGTGACTTTCATTATTTTTGCCCACCACCTCTGTGGGAGACATGTGGAACCTGACTGGAACAGGTTGGCAGGCCACCCTTTTCATGGATCCCAGTAAATCAAAGAGCCATGTGATGTGCTGGTCTTTAGCCGAGGAACTGTGGTCTGGAGATGCTAGCTATTTGATGACTGAGCACTCCTGATTATATAATTCATCATGCCAGTGACTACACTCACCATGCCCCAGCTGTCTTAGACAAGCGTCAAGTGATCTTCTCTAGGATACAGGTTTTCTGGGTCATGGTTTGGCATATTGTGGAAGGCAGGCTGAGGTTGTTTGAACCCAGGAGTTAGTGGCATTTGGGCTCAATCTGCCCCAGAGATATTGGACAGATTACCTCAGCTCCAAAGTGGCCAGGTGAGAGAGCGGACCTGCACAGCCTTTGAAAGCAAAAATACTTATTCCAGAATTCCAAAGAAGGGTTCTCTGATGCAGTATGATTCTCCTTCTGCTTAGAATCTTAAAAAAGAAAGCAGCGTCTTAGATAAAGAGTAGCAAGCATCTCCTGTTACATTTTCGTTAGAACCAAGCATCCTTCTTGCCTACTTTAATTTATTCCAAAACACTGTGTTGGTGGCTTCTTAATTTTATAAGTAATGAAACACCCAGACACACTACTGTGTTTGTTGTAGCCTATATTTAAATCTAGGTCTGTCTGACATCAAAAGCTATGAATTTCCACAGAAGGCTAAAAACTTAGTCATGTTATTTGAATTATGATCCTTGGAACTTGTATGGAACATCTCATAATTGATGGCCCTGCTCTGAGACCCAGAATGGCTAAGCACATCTCCTGCTGGTGTCCTCTCATAGCTGCTTGAGGAGTTGGGAGAGGACTGAGTGGTATCTCTTCCACTGTCGTTAGAACAGTCATAGTGGGCCATGGTGTGACTATAATTCTTCGAATGCTGGACTACCATGCACTGTAAACCATGCTCTGGCATGCTTAGGTTTTTGGAGCTGATTTCTCTATGAGGACAGTGAGAGGCACAATGAGGAAATAAGAGATGCAAAAGCAAAACTGAGCTCAGGACTAAAGAGCAGATCAGGGTCTCTCTAGGCTACATCCTATGCTGTTATTGGAGTGTTCTGGAAGTAGGGTGGGGGGGGGGCACAGCCTTAGTTATGGTATATGCTGTGGTTTCCATGGTCTCATGTTGGTGACATCTTCAGCCTATGGCTACCTCATAGGAGCCAAAGATTTGACAGTGTGACTATTTACTAAGTTCCTTAGATAGCACATCCCTTAATGTTGGTGATCGGTGACTGTGCCAGACGTAGGGGAGAGACAAGGGATAGACACTTCATGGAAAGCTTCTCGTCTGCGAGGGATACTCAGTCTACAAAGGGAGGGACATTTTCAGAGTGCTGATAGCCTGCTTAAAGACTCTGAAAGAATCCTGTGTCAGAAGGTACACACAAGGTAACGAGGCAGAGGAGCCTTGTCATGGATATTAGAACAGTGCTAAGATCACAAGAAAGCAGTATGGACTAAGGGAACCAGAAGGGGTTCAAATGCCTGACATGGAGGGATACTTGGTAAGCTGTGGGGAAGCTGGGGTATTGCGGCTAGGCATTGAGTTGCATACTACCTGATGAGGGGTTTAGACTTTCCGAGGAATAGCAGGGACCCATGCATAAATCAAGGCTCATCAGTATAATGCAAGGTTGGTGAGCATAGGACAGTGTCTGTTTAGTTGACAGGTGCATCTTTAGGGGTTAGAATGATCCCTGCACAAGGTAGTTACTTTGTCCCTTGTGTCTTTCCTGTGCCTCCTATTGCACTGGTCCATAAGGAAGACAGTTGCCTTCTAAGGAGCTCAATGAATGAATGGAAGTGAGCAAATGAATAGGCATCTTTGGCTTTATGGGCTTGATAAGCCTGATGTCCAAATGTATCAAACATATTGCTGACTATGTAACTTGCCTTCCATAAATCTTGAAGACAGCACCTAAGGCTTTGTGGCCCATAGGGTGACTAAAGAAAGGAGTCCAGTGTGGGGAGGAAGTAGGCAGAGTAAGTTTTAAGAGAGGGGACTGGGTTGGAAGTCACTGGTGGGACTGGCCTTTTGCCTTTAGGAATAGTTTCTAGGGTTAAAGAAACAGATAGTCAAAGCTAGAGTGAAGATTAGTTCGAGCCTCATGGTGTGTGGGTCCTTATGGGATGCAGAAGTTGTGTAGACTAGTAAAAATTGTTCTGTGGAAGGGTATAGCTTTATGAGTGAGAAGCCTACCCCCTTCCCCCTTCCCCCAGCCTCCTCAGAATTAGCTACAGAAGCAGTTTCCCCTCTATCTCTCTCCAGCTGTTTTCAGTGTCTAAACAACTCTAAATATATAAACTTTTTATTTTTACCCAGATGGATTTGACTTTTATAATATCCCCTCCAGTTCTAAGAGGCTATGATTCACGTAGAAAAACATGCAAGGAGATCTTAGGAAAATACAGGCTGAGTTTTGGGACCGAGTTAATTCAGATTTAGTTTCTCTTGAAAATATAAGGTTTACAAATATTTGTCCCAAGCTGGGAGGGCTGGCTGCTTCAGTGCCTGTGTTTCTTCACTGAGGACATTGAGGCTCAAGGCAGACACACGTGACCCGTGCAGAAAGCACAGCCCTTGATTCCAGCTTCTATCTGCTGCTATACATGCATGATTTCAGTTGCACTTGACAGATGTGCCAATGTGCCAGGACCCCAGCATACAGAGGTCATTGGAGGGCACACCCTGGCTCTGCCTGTTCTCTAGCCCCAGCATCCCTGTAAGAGGGTTTTCCATAGTTCTTGATTGGACCAGAATCTACCAGTTATTGGCTGTGACCTTGAACATGTGACTTGACCTCACTGGGCTTTGATTCTATATCTCTAAACTGAAGTCTTTGGACTAAGCCCTCCAAGCTTGTATCTAGCACAAATACTTCATGCCTCTCCCCTCTGGTCCCCACCTATGACAGAGCGAAGGTCAAACATGAAAGTGTATTGAAAAATGCTACCCATTACATATACTCCTTCAAAAGTCACAAACTGAGTTGCTATCTTCAGTTGCCTGTTTGCTCTGTGAAAAAATGGTGCTGTAGCTTATGTATTGAGAAGGGATGCTCCTTTAATTTCAAAAACAAAGAAAAAGCAAGCATGCCCTATAGATGTGACATGTATCAGTTTCTGATAAGTGGTTTCTTCCATCAATGTCAAAGGCTCCAGTGAAAACCCATGGTGTAGCAAGTTTGCAGATTTAATTAGAAGGAGTTTCTAAACTGAACAGAAAACCATTTCCCCTCCTCCCATAATATGTTTGTATAGCCTTCAAATGACATTTCCCCCTGTATGTGCAGAAATCTCTTTTGGAATGGCTAGCAGTAGGTTCAATTTGCACATTTTGACTTAAGGTTAAAGCTGGTTGAATAGTCTTTAGAGCTTTTTTTTGTTGGTTGAATACATTTTTATTATTAACTAATGGAAAAATACACTTTTTATGATGAATGAAATGAATTTTTAAAACTCTCCCCATCAGCATTTTTTATTTAAACAGCTCATTCTCAGGGCTGGCCCTGTGAGGATTGCTGGTCTTAGGACACAGAAAGACACATGAAAGTAGGTCATTCTATAGTCACTCTAACTTTGACATCCACTGTGTCCTCCTGTGTTGAAAAACCTATGGAAATTCCAGGTGGAAACCTTCTCCAGAAAGACTCTTGACTGCTGCCTGTCAAGGAATATCTGTGTTAGGATATTGCACTTGACAGTGCATAGATGTGCATAGTCACTCAATTGCAAGGAAGTGTGTCTTCACTGATTTGACCCCTAACACCCTGAGGGGTTGCTGGTGGGAGTGGTGAGTGTCGTACTGCTCACACTTGGGATTTGAACTTGAGCATGCGATATGATCTGGAGAGGGAGTGCTTCTCTCCTCTGAGGGTCTTGATGCATATGCTGTTGATTTAGATGTAGTATGTGCCTCTGATCCATTCTGTGTTGGATAAGGCAAAGAGCCTTTGACATTTATAATCCATGTCGTTCTCATTATAGACTCTTGTTGGTATCTGGCTTTGGGTACCACTCACTTTTAACACCATGTTTTCCTTCAGCCCTAACAGCAGTCCTATACTGAAGAACAGATCTTCTCATCTCTAGGATCTCATGAGGGATTTTTCAGGTTGGTCTGCTATGATGTTGGCATAAGCACAGAGAGCTTCCAGAAGCTGTTGCAACTGTTTCTACCCAAGTCCTGCTGCTGGAGGGGAAAGTGAAGTACAAAGGTTGAGAAGATCTGATCAGAGCCAAGGGCAAGCTCATCCCAAAGATAGGTCTCTTTACAATGGCAGTGGAAGATGCATTATGTGGGAAGTGCATGACAGGGAGTGTGAAGTAGCCGTGGGCAGTGCACTGAAGTGCTCTGGTCTAGCTGTTTACACAGTCTTGTTGAAAGAAAGGGGAAGGAGAGAAGTGTCACTGATAGTTTTATGCCATTGGATTGATGTCCATCTATTTGTTTCTAATTTAAAGGGGTTGCTTGGGTTCACTGTGCAATCTATTTAACATTCCTAATGACAAGAAATGCTACAGACATGAACAGTTATCTGGGCACTCCAGTTGCTACTAACTCAGCAACTCTTTGTAGTCATCTGTCCAGAGCATATATTTACTACTCGAGTTCACTCCATGGTGTGTGTAGTCAGCTTCTGTAATAAATCAAGGCTGTGAGAAAAGATAGTAACCTCATAGGAGCCTGAGGCCCTCCAGAAAATGTTTACTGGATGCCCACTGTGTGTTCAACTCTAAGCAAGACAACCATGAGAGTGGTGGTAAGGGCAGTATAATATACACATTGTAGATCACCAGCAGGATTAAGCCAGATACATGGAAAATTGTAGGACAGGTGTGTCCACAAATTCTGCTATGCTCTGACCAGCCTTGTATTTTCATGGCACCTATTATAGAAGGGTCTTCCTGTGTGCATTTGTGGATAGATAGCAGCTAAGATGTTTCCTCTTGCACAAAGATTTGTTTTCTCCCCATTTTCTCTGTAGACATTTGGGGTTTTCTTTTGGAATGTGATGCTAATATTACAGAACTTTAAAATCTTCCTTATTCCTCAGCAGAGATATATATATATATATATGTATATGTGTATGTGTATGTGTATGTGTATGTGTATGTGTATGTGTATGTGTATGTGTATGTATATATATCTCCACATAGATAGTGATGTAGTTAGCTGTCTGGAGTCTAGGTCTATACAGAGATTGACTTGTCCAATACCTTTTCTATGAGCAGGGTAGCCATATGCTTGAACAGCCTCTGGTGGCAGAAGGGCTGTTTGTTGAATCCATGTCATATTCCCCTTTTTGGGAAGTGGCTCTGCTCCGAGACTGAGGGCTGCTTTCATCTGCAGAGAATTGACCCTCTGCCTGTTAGATTTAAGGAGAACACTGATTGATTTCTGATAGATAGATCTCTGTGCCTTTAGACAGTTGATACAACTTCATGGCCTCTCCAGGCCAAGTGTATCCAACTTCTTTACTGTGACACATTTAACAGATATTACCTTAGGAGTGTATATGTGTGTATGCATGTACACATATGTTCACATGCACATGTCAGTGGAAATCAGAGGATAACTTGTGGATGTTGGTTCTCTTCCACCATGAATTCTAGGGATTAAAGTCAAGTTGTCAGACTTGGTGGTAAGCACCTTCACTTAGTGAGCCAGTGGCCTTAACAGACCTTTCCTGTCATTATCCCTTTAAGTACTTACTAGTTTGACAAGCATTTTTTTTTTGGTAGTGCTGATTTGAACCCAGGGCCTCTTCTGTCACCACTGACACTTCCGAGACCTCACCGATGACTTTGTTCAAGTGTGCTAAGCACAAGGTGTATTTAATCTGATGGATTGAGACAGGGAAGATACAACTTAATAGAAACATTAAAATGCTTTATTTAGATTTAAAACATTTAATAACTCTTTCTTAGTTAGGGTTTTACTACTGTGAACAGACACTATGACCAAGGCAACTCTTATAATGACAACATTTAATTGGGGCTGGCTTACAGGTTCAGAGGTTCAGTCCATTATCAAGGCAGGAGCATGCTAGCATCCAGACAGGTGTGGTGCAGGAGGAGCTGAGAGTTCTACATCTTCATCTGAAGGCTACTAACAGAATACTGGCTTCCAGGCAGCTAGGAGTAGGGTCTTAAAGCCCACACCCACAGTGACACACCTACTCCAACAGGGCCACACCTTCTAATAGTGCCACGCCCTGGGCCAAGCATATATAAACCATCACACACTCAGTATGTTTTCTTTGACCAAATGTCTTTGAAGAAGTGATGGGTTTTGGTCTAGCTCGTACTAAGGTCAGCTGGCAGTTTCTCAGGCATGTCCACGATTCCTCTTCCGAGTACTTGGGAACGTGCGTCTCCCTGGCCTCTTTCCTGGTGCTTGCTTTTGCTGATTTCTTCCATGGGTCTGCTGGGATTTTCATGCTTCTCCTCGGTGTACTTGGATTGATGGATGGAGGCAGAACTGAGAGTGTTCCTCATTGCTGATTGTTAGACCAGGTTACTCTTTAAACGCTTGGTTCAGCTGTGCCCATTGTAATGCTTCTCATATTGCAGTGGTCTTCTGGAGGGAGAGTGACACTACTAAGCTCCTGTGATGGGGACTTTGGATTGCTGGTACTCATACTGCAAAGCCAGACAGGCTCATGAGACTGAAACATTGATTCTGTAACTGTCCACTGATTGATCATTGAGCTAAAAACACTTCCTGTGTCTTGGTTTTAAAATGAATAACATGACCCCAAGCCCCTAGTTCCCAGTCAGATTCCTTTCAGCCCAAGACAGGTGGCTGATGTGTACATGCCCTGCTTAGAGGTGATGCACACATGTCCTAGTAAGGGGGTGAGGTGTACATGCCCTATTGAGGGGTGAGACACACATGCCCTACTGAGGGGAGAGATACACATGTCCTACTGAGGAGTGAGACACACATGCCCTACTGAGGGGTGAGGTGTACATGCCCTACTGAGGGGAGAGACACACATGCCCTACTGAGGAGTGAGACACACATGCCCTACTGAGGGGTGAGGTGTACATGCCCTACTGAGGGGTGAGACACACATATCCTACTGAGGGGTGAGGCACACATGTCCTACTGAGGGGTGAGGTGTACATGTCCTACTGAGGGAGTGAGGTGTACATGTCTTACTGAGGGGTGAGGCACACATGTCCTGCTTTGGTTGGAAAGTGGCTGAGGCGGTTGTTTAACTGCTTGCCAATGTTGGCTTCTCTTCCTCTATTTGACCCATATGGTAGGATTGCACTCCTTCACCCGATTGAACATGAATGTGACCATGAGATACAGTCTTCATCGTCTGCTTTCCTCCCTGTCATAGTAACCACTGAGCTGGTTACTATGAATTCAGTACTATTCAATCTGCCTGAATTCCAGAACAAAGCTGATCTTGTGTAGAACCTTCAGCCAATTGACAACGGACAGAGAGAAGCAAATGTTAGTTGGATGCTTGTGAAATTTTGGGTAGGTCAGAACACAATATATTCCAGATGATGTATTCAGTTGTTCGGCTTCTAATTCAACTTCTAACAGTGCAGATGCTCCAATCTAAACAAACTAAGCCCCACTGGCCCTGGAAACAATCACAGAATTCCTTTGAAATAATTATTCTTTTTTTTTGGAACTATATACAAACAACTAAATATTTGTTTTTTTAGTTTTTTGATTTTCTTAGTGTGTTAACTAGGCCAGCCTTGAATTTGCAAGCCCCTGTTTCAGCATCCTGGATAGTTGGTCACAGGTGTGGAAAACGCTGACTAGCACCTGGTAGCTTTCACTAATTTAAACTCCCAAGTCTTTTGCCATTGCTCGGCTCTAATGTTCCAGAGAGAGAGGATAGGGAATGTGAGGTCAACAACTCTAACTGCAATAGGCTAGCTGAGCTTGCTGTTTGGCTCTGTGGGACATCTCATTTTATGTCAGCATGGCCATTTGTTTTCTGTGTGTTAAAGAATTTAACCTTGCACATAGATATCTGGCCTTTGTGATGATCTAGCAAAATTAGCGTAGACTGGAAATGCCAGAACAACCGTGGTATGAGTGAGAGCGGAATCTGCTCACATCATAGTGAGGTATATGGCTATTCCAGAAAAATCATTTATTGTGATTTATGATGAAGACTTAGGGTCAGGCCTGAAGGAAGGGATGGAGGCTAAAGTCAGTCATATGGGCAGTCACACTAATGGGGCCCCATTAAATCTTTGAACACCAAAACTCAGTTGAGTTCCTATGGTTAACATATTGTTAACCCTTGTTCCTGCCCTATGTGCTTTCCTTTGGATGGCTAGGGCATCCTCGTGCTAAGTTCTTTGAGGCTCTTAAGTAATAATCAAATCTGAAGTCTTCTGCATTTTCAGGTGGCGTCAGAAGTGAGGGCAGATACAGGATTGTGTTCCTTGTAATTGGACCAGATGATCTTATCTGTTTGTACATTGTCTGCCTCAAGACTCTGCTGGTAGGCTAGGAATGCAGCTCAGTGGTAAGGCAGAGATTTGATTATGACCCTTACGTGATAGCTATAAACACCAGAACACTCTTATTTTTATTTTAAATAAAATGTATGTGTCTGAGTGTTTTGCCTTCATGTATGTGTATCATGTACATGGAGTGCCTGTGGAGGTCAGAAGAAGGCACTAGATCCCCTGGAAATGGAGTGACCGATGCTTGTGAGCCATCATGTACGTGTCAGGAATTGAACTCAGGTCCTCTGGAAGAGTAGCAAGTCCTTTTAACCTCTGAGACATTTCTCCAGTCCCTTGAAACAAACTCTTGTGGTGTTATTAGAACCTCATCCTGAGTAGGGTCGCAAGTTTTGGCTTCCATCTATTTGATTGCACAGACTAGAAAGGACTAAGTGGTTTTCTGAGGGGCCAGGGAGCTCGCTTCGTATAGCAGGTGTGCTGGATTAAATGTACTACTTTTGCTCTTTTGATCATGGAACTACCAGACCCACAGGGGAGATAGTTGTCTTCCAAAATTCCCAAAGTTTTAGTAACTGAAAGCTTCACTATGTATTAATAATAAAAAAAATCCCTTTAGCTCTGTGTTCACCCATTATTTAGGTCCATGTTTGGGAAGAGTTGCTTCCATTAAGGTCTTTGTTTGTTTTAACAGTAGCTTGTATTGCTTTCCTTGAGCTTTGTGCAGATAGCAGGCAAACAATCTCCTCCTCCGAAAATGGTAACTAGTAACCTCAAGCAAGCAGTGTAAGTCACTTAGATGTCATGTTCAAAGTCATACACGGAATCTTTTGAATTTCTCAATTACAGTGAGTTTTATAAATCACACACCTAATAATCTGTGTTGCCTTTCTTAGGGGTTCAGCTAATCAATTTATGCCACTGATTCCTTCCCAACAACTGGGAAATGATTGTAAGTTTAAAAAAAAAAAACAACTTTGTAAATTATGCCTTTCTGAGTTTTACTTTTCTGGTGATGGTTTAATAAAAGTATATTCTTGTTTCATATATATGGATTCATTGATGGAGAATGTATAAGGGGCTGTGAGGAGATGTGGATGCATTTGTTGGGAGGGAGTGGTACCTAAGGCTTTCTTCAGAGCTGCTGGTATGCTTCTTAGAAAGAGACAGTGAGGAACTCATTGGTTGATGGGCCCAGCCTGGACAGGGACTTGAGATTGAATGCAGCTCAGAAAGAGGACACTCTGTGTTGTGGGGTTAGGGGAGGGAGGAGAAAGGCTCCCAAGCCCTGTTTGTGAGGAGCATTCTTCTGTGCCTTGCTAGTCACTATGGCATGCTAATGGGGAAAACTCATTATCAAAGTTACAGAAGCTCAAAAGCCAAGATGTTTACTGGCTGTCTGAACAAAAGGAAAGTTGAAATGTATCTATATTTCACATTTTAGGAACGCATAGAAAGAACCTGTGATCTCAGGGCTGTATACCAAGAATCCTGGCCATAACCCTATAGATCACTTACATAGTAGTTCTTCAGGGCTAGCACTGACTTCTGAAGAAAAACTAGGCAGGAGAAACACAAAGGAATTGAAAATAGGATTTTCATAGGCCAGTCAATCTCAATATTTTCTATTCTCTAGATGGCTTGAATTTCTCTGGCCTTCTCAAGTTAGCTGAATATTTTAATGTAAGTAAGAGTTTTGAGAAAGCTAGCACATCTTAGCTTGATTATTGGTTAAAAATAAAGTCCTGGGTAGAGGGGGCTAAGGAGAAATGTTGTTGAAGGTAAGAGAGTTACAGATCCACGTCTGGGCTGGACACTCTGAAAGGACGTGGATAACTGGCCCTCGTCTATGATGCTCTGGACCTCACTACATCTTGGGCACTTATGTGAGGGAAACAGCTGGGCTGTTGGATTTACTAAATTCATACAAATGGAAACCTTCCACTGCACCTCTAGGAAAATGAGGTGACAGATTCATATTGTGTGGCTAGCTAAGGGCTCTGCTAATTAGGTAATGGAAGACATTTTGTGATTTTGGAGAACCTGTCAAATAGAAGATACTGAGTATAATTTCATAGTCTAGAAGTCTAAAGGGTCACCATCCACCCCCAGACCTATGTCCCAGGATGGTTTGGCGTGAAGTTCTTTCAACGGCTAATGAGGTGGACTCGGCACTTTACCCTTGTTTGAAATAAAACCAAGAATAATTTAGCGTTCTGTTCTTGCTTCTTTCTTGACTTTGCCTTTTCCCGAACTGCCCTTCATAATGGCATCCTGCCTCCTGCCCCCTCACTCCCTAGCTGAGCTCTGTTCATATGCACTCTTCTATAATTCCATCCAAGAAATAACCTGTTTTCTGTATGCAGAGTCATGGACAATCACTGTTGTGGAGATTGAAATGACACTCTTCCATATACAAAAATTTCCTTTTAATAACACATTGCTAAATGGCATTTAGAGACATATACTTATATTTCAAGAGGCATTTTTAATAGACTAAAGACAGAGTTGTGATAGACATCAGAATTAGGCATCAAAAAAAAAAAAAACAGCTCTATTCCACTTCCTTATTTCCTGCTGAGAAATCTGAGCCCAATTGCAGATTGGCAGAGCAGGACCCTGTCTGCCCTACTTGAGTAATGCTATTAAATTTTAGTTAGTGTCTTTCTATTATATGAAGACCGCTGGGAAGGCAGAGCCCAAATGTTAGACATCTTTAGTTCTTCTGGAGGCTGCATTGGGTTGGCATACATCAGTGTGGGAAATAATGTTAACTGGCGACAAATGGAGAGAGCAGATGGAACAAATAATCCCAAGTGCACCCGTAATCTGTCTACCCATAGAAGCATTGGACTGTGTGAAACCATTTTCATGGCCTCTGTTGCCAACAGCCTGCAGCATCTTATAGGAGCCTATGAAAGATATTAAAGTAAGAATCAACTTCCTTCCCAGACCTCAACCCCAAGGTGTTTAATCTATTTTGATAGGTAAACTGTTGGCATAAGTTATTTTATACATGAATATTGAATATGTGAGGTAGGAAGAATTAGTGTTTTGACAACTAAAGGTGGAAAGGAGATAGTGGAATCAGGAGGTAAGGGAAGATTCACAGAGTTAATGGGATACCTGCCTGCCAGTCAGTGGGCTGGGAGCCAGCCACACTTATCTCTTCCTTATGCTAGCTGTAGTTCTGCAAGGGTGTGAGGTCTGAGAGAAGTGGAAGGGGGAATATTACTTTCCCAGAGAGCACTGTGTGTCAGGGTTGGGGTTCCAACCCAGATCCTGGAGACCCCTGGGTCTGAGATTGCTTCTGTTCTGCCCCCTTTACTCTTGTTGCACTACTTAACTGCATTGTACAAGCATTGTACCTGCAGATGCTTGTGCTGGCTACTTGGAAGTCAAGTGGAGCTTGGAGTATTAAGTCCTCTGTTCATTGTCTAGTATTTAATTGTATAATTATCCAATAATATAATCACAGCTTCCTTTGATTATTATTAATTTGTGTGGATGCAAAGCAAATAAAAAAAAAAACCCCATAAAGTAATCCTGTCTGTCAGAGGCAAAGTAGGAAGTCATAAGGTAATTCAGGCCTCTAGGACACAGGAAAATTTCCATATACTTTAAACCCACAAAACAAGTAGCAAGCACAAAGGTAGTTGTTAGTATGCATGAAAACAGTTGCTTTTTTTGGTTGTTGTTGTTACCCCACTTAGGCTTAAGAAGTATAAAATGACCAAATTCACAATTGGAAAACTCTTTACTTTCTTGGAATGTCATATCTAAATTGATCTTTAAAAACAAACAAACAAAACAGCCCAAGGAGATGGTTTGGGGATATCCTTTGATAGCTTTTTCTTTTTATGAGATTCACTCTGTCAATCAAAAGCTGTGTGTATCTGTACCCAAGTGGAAGTGGCATTCGATGTGAAGCAGGTTTTTTTGACTTCAGTTCAGATGAAAAGTACCAAAAGTTGATCATAGCTAATTATCCATTGTCTCTTCATTACATATTGATGTCTTTTAGCTCCTCCTGAACTTTTTTGGGCATCCTTATGCAATTGCCTACCAGCTAGCACCCCTGAAAACCCTCAACACAGGCCTTCTGAAGAGTTGTGAGGTGGCTGTTCTAGTCTCTTTAGAGAACACAGGGAATCAGAGGTAGATGGTCTTAGAAAGGAGGCAGAATATAGATACACCAGACTGCTGTTGCTTGACATATAAATGTAGGAGGAAAGGTGGAGGGGTCTTTTCTTAGAGGAAAGTGATTGCCACCTGATGGAGTAGTCCAACATCTTTGTAACAGCTGGTGCACACTTAATTCCAATACTCAACCACAAAAGGGCAGTTTCCTGGAAAGAAAGCTGAGTGAGCTGCAAGAGGCATGACTGACCACTAGGCATCGAGAGAAGGTAGGGTGCTGAGGCTGTAAGGAATGGAGTTTTCTTTCCAAGAGTTGGAAGACCTGGGAGACAAAATTCACAAAGTGAGTATTTGAAGCATCCCTTACACAGTTCCTGAGGCTCTCTTCTCTAGACCAAGGGAATGTGCTATTTCTCCTCCGACTTCCAGAGTCCAGGCAGAAGCTCTAGGAATACAGGGGGAGAACCCAGGCCAACAGTGAAGGAAGATTATATATCTAGTGTGCAGGAATGCTCAAAATCCCAGAAACTCTGTCCTTTAACCCTGCTCATCTATCCCCAGTCGGTTTTTTTTCCTCATTTTTGTTCCTGTCCCTCTCCTGACTCCTATAGACTGTAAACAATAAAGATTAGATAATATATTCTCATAGTTCAAATTTCAAAATAGATGAGGAGGATCAGAGTGGTTGTATCTTTCCCACCTTTGACCTCAATCAGGCAATTCCTTTCATGTAAGCTGCTAACATCAGTATCTTTAAAAAAAAAAAGATTTATTTATTTAATGTATATGAGTACACTGTAGCTGTCTACAGACACACCAGAAGAGGACATCAGATCCCATTACAGATGGTTGTGAGCCACCATGTGGATGCTGGGAATTGAACTCAGGACCTCTGGAAGAGCAGTCAGTGCTCTTAAGTCCTGAACCATCTCTCCAGCCCCACATTATCAGTTTCTTGCGGATCTCTGTAGACCTCTTCCCAGTTATTATTCATACAAATGCAGTGGCTTGTATGTATCTCTCATTTTTCAGAGAAGCAGTTCTTCCCTTTACTTCTATTGCCCGTCTTGTATATATGGCTCATCCTTTATGTGCTTCACTTGGTATCGTGCACTGTGGACAGTGCCTACATACCTACATATACAGTACAGCATATATCTGTTTCATTCTCAATGTACCTTAAAGAGGAGTCTCCTTGTTTAAGTGTTTTTATTATTTTTTTATTAGCCATGTGGCAATAGTTCTTGAACTCTGGTGTATTGTACACAGAAGCACATAGGAAGCCAATGAAGAATGCAGAGGCCCAGCTGAGTTGAGGGATGGTGGTTTGGTGGACGTTTGAGAACCACTGTTCTGTGATCACTGCTCTGTGGGCAGGCATAGGATGAGAGAGAGAGGTGTTGGGGTGCTGCAGCTCACTTTTCTGGGTTCTGGGGCATCTTTTTTCCTCTCAGCAACTTTTGCAGTGTGTTAGCATCCACTTTTACCTTTTGGAGTGAGATTCTGATATTTGCAGTGTGCAGCTCTTCATTCAAGTTGTCACATGACCTCTTTCATCTCTCTTGCTTTGCTTTATTGAGTAATTTTTCCCAGCAGTCTCTGTGTGAGGGATGCTGATCTCATTCCCTGACTCCACACCAAACACTTCTTGTCTTAGCTTGGTTTCTCTGCTGCTGTGATGAACACCATAACCAAAAGTTAACTGGGGAGGAAAGGGTTTGTTTTGCTTACACATCCCCATCATAGTCCATCAAGGGAAGTCAGGGCAGGGACCTTATTGCCTTGTTCAACTAACTTTTCTATACAACTCAGGCCTACTACTGTACTGTGAGCCATGCCTTCTGACACCAATTTGCAACTAAGAAAATGCATCACAAACATGCCACAGGCCAGTGTGATCTCCATGAATCTTCCCTTGAGGGTGACTCTAGGTTTGTGTTAAGTTGATGGCTGAAGCTAACTCACACACCCCAAACTCTCCTTAAGGCAGCATTTGGAGGGAATTGTTGGAATCCTCTACAGAGACTATTTCCTGTAATTGAAGATAGCCAACAACAGGGGAGGGGACACTATCTCAGTCTAGTGAAGTTTGAGCACTGCTTACCTTCACCACCTCAGGAGAACCACCAAACTGAGTGGTTTCTCTGCAGATAACCACTCCAGGCTTATAGTCCAGGAACATGGTTGCAGCAGGTTGCTGTTCCTCCAACTTCTTTGTCCAGCACCAAGTGGCCTTGACTGGTCATCTAGATGTGTGTGGAAGAGTGTGGGGCAGGTTCATACTCATGGATATTTTTGAATTGTAGGAGACAAGGAAATTCTTGATGACTTCTGGTTTCAGCAAGATAGGCTGGTTTGGGAGATTGTCTTGTAAGTGGGCAAACATTCCCTCACACCACATACCACACAGACACACACACACATAGACACAAACTCACATACACAGACAGACAACAGATACACACACAGATACACACAAACACACAGACACACATACACACATAGACACAAACTCACATACACAGACAGACAACAGACACACACACAGAGATACACACAGACACACAGACACACACAGACACACACACAGAGACAGACAGAGACATATACAGACACACGCACACACACACACACAAAGCAAAAATAAACACTCCCCCCCAAAAAAACCCTTATACTTATGTCTCTATAAATAAGTGGAAAACATTCCCCACTCCCATGATTTAAGTTTTAGATGTCTCAGCAGTTTCAGCTTCATCTGTATACTTTACCCAGGTGTTATGAGAAGGAGGTTCAGGGAAGCAATGTGAAATGACTGTAGAGGGTAGAGATGTTTGCCTATTGAGTTTATCTGCCTTTCAAGTTTCAACTGTGCATTAAAAAATGGCCATGTCTTGTGCTTCCACTTAACTGCCTCTAACCATTGGCACTCCAGCTAGTGCCCCATCATGTTTGCCAGTTGCTCAAGGACAACCATCATGATCTATTCCTAGACAAATATTGACCTGGCAACCTTAGTCTAAAGAAGGGAAGGAAGGTTAGAGGGAAGAGAGAAGTATAGACATGTAGCCTTACTGGGCACAAATAAACGAGTGCCTTTTCCTCCCAGCCTGTGGAACACTGCTGTTAACCAGGTTTGAACAAGTTAATGTCAGATAGCTGTCAGTTTTAATTGACATTAAAACGTTGTGACGTGAGTCATAATACCTGACCTTTTTTTTTCATATTCAATCCTTTCAAATAGAGAAAGAGGGATTTTTCTCTCGGGAGGTTTAATGGTCTGGATAAGGCCACAGAGTTAGCAGCAGAACTTGGGATCCTGATGTGTAAACATTGCCTCCCCTCCCAAGCATGTTCTGATCATCTGTGCTCTGGAGGGAGGGAATGGGGAGGAGCAGACTGTGGTTCTTATCCTCCCTTGTCTTTCCCCCTTTGCCTCCCCTTTGATTTCTTTTACAAGGCTTCTTGTAGCCCAGGCTGGCCTTGAACTTGCTACATAGTGGAGGATGACCTTGATCCCGGCTCCTGCAGCCTCCACCTCCTGAAAGTTGGGATTCCAGGTGTCCACCACTATGCTTAGTTTATGTAGCACCGGGATTGATTTTTAGGGTGTGTTTGGTGAGCACTCGGCCAACTGAGTTATAGCCAGAGCCCACTTCTAAAGGATTCTTGAAAGTCTACCGTAGCTGCTGTTTCAAAGTAAAGAACTCTGTTGGTTGAGATGATATGTTTTCTTTTCCACCCATGACTTGTTAGGTGGGGAGAAGGTAGTGACCTACTCAGGTGGGAGAAGAGATGTGGTGTGTCTTGCCAGTGCCTACTATGGAATCATGAGCCTCTTTCAAATAGGAACTTTGCAAGTAATCATTTCTTGGGAAGAGTAATGCTGATGGAGAGAACTGCAGGCATGGAAACTATAAATGTTCTCTTGACAAAGTTCAGGCACAACTCTCACTGTGGACGGAGGCTGGCTTGGTATTCAGCTTGCCGAATAATTAGAGTGATTCATAGTTCATGTGGCGTGTGTGCTGGGAAGTCCAGCTTTGCTGCAAATAATAGAGGGAGGTGCTTTCCCCTGCTGTTTTGAAACTTGTGAAATGTCACATTATCACCTCCTGTCATGGTGACAAATAAGCTTTCTCGCTGATCTCAGTATCCAGCTAAACACTTTCAAACTGCCTGCTGCCCATTGGTTTTCTAGCTTCAAATGCTTTCAAAGCACTGTTCAGCCTACCTTGCTATCAGAGAATAACAATTATGATGATGATTTATCTCCAGGGAGTGCAAAGCACTGTGGCAAAGTATGATGCCATTGTATAAGCACTTGAGGCCAAGGTCAGAAAGAGGCTGACTTGGTGGGAGTTTAATAGGAGCTGGTTGGAAGGAGCTCATGGCCTATTGCTTCTCCTCTGGCCAATGCTAAATGTATTTCAGTGAGGGCATCTGTGATGGTTACTTGGATATCTTTTGTGGAGTCCAACTGGCATTTAAAAGAGTCAGTGCGCACACTGCTTGGGAGGTGGAATGTCCCTCTCTAGCTAAAGCCTGGAAAGCCAAAGCAGGGATTGAAGGTTTTGAGTGTGCAGCTGAGTCTTATTAAAAGGCTTTGAGATTAGGACTCCCTTTCAGGGCTGTACTTGCATTCCATTCTAGAATTCATGTAATTAACGACGACTGTGAGCCAGCATAGGGCTTTAGTTAATTATTTTAAAGTGCTTGGCATGCACAATCATGTATGTGGCCTGATCAGTCACCGATATTTTCCCATAATTTTAAGAATTGTAGACTGGAGGAAGGGGGGTATATTGCCCCAGACTCCAAAGTTGAAACATGGCAGAATAGAGTTCTTTGTGTCATGTGACTGCTTAGCTTAGAGTTGCAAGGAAGTGGAGGGAGAGCTGTGGGGTCACTGATAAGTGGCCAGGCTCTGGTTAGGCAGCTCAGCAGCTCTGAGGGAAGCTACACTCAGTTTCATACAGATGAGTTCATTCAGGGTTTTTCCACATATATTGGCAAAGCACATCACAGTAACTTGATAAAGCAAGCTCGTGTGTGCGTGCATGCATGTGATTGAAAATTGATGTTGGTGGTGTCCTGTGTAGATGCTTCAGTTGGCTCATCCAGACCACTCTTCTAACTGGCATAGAGTTAGCTACACTGGTGCCCTTTAACTTCAGGGATGAGTAGGTAGAAAACACCTCCAGGGCTATTGTGATTAAATGATAAATCCATCTGGGATACTTTTAACTTCCTGTATCCATGTCACTGCCCACCAGTGCAGGACAGGCATACTGAATGTCATTGTTTCTTCCAAGGGAGCTTTGCCAATGTCCGAGAAGCGCTGCTTATTTTAAAGCCACACGAACAATGCGTATATATGAAGTTCTTTGCATAACTTCTAGAAGCCATGGAGGCTGTCTATACTCCCCTGTCTAGAAGGCCTCAGGAAGGAAGTTTACAGGTATACGCCATGGAGCCGTGGAGTTCTTCCTCTTCTAGGAAGACTTCATTACAGGTCCAGGTGCCTTCTGCTGACTAATTGGAAACCAGCAACGCTTTTTGCTTTGTCTGATAAGTTCTTAGAAAAGTTATATAGGAGGTGGCTTTCTGTGTGTGGCTGATTCATTTTTAATTGTATTTGCAGGATTAACCAACATTTCTCAATCAGATCACTAGGTAGCTGACAGCTGATTCCGGTGGAGTCTCTTGGCAGCCTGCCTGACTCTCTGCCTTGCTGTGGGTTCATCTAGTTTCTCTTCTTGAGCTGATTCAGTCTGGGCGTCACTGGGCATGCTCAATACTCAGGTTGAGTGAGGCCCCCCTCTAAGAGGGACTGAAGGAAGGGAGTGAGCGGAACCAGAGTCACTTTGTCTTTCTCCTTAAAGAAGGATATCCTGTTGGTCTTCAAACATTCAGGAAAGGTGGGAGACAGAATTAAAATACCTCTGCTAACCTTTCTTATTGGGCAGATGCTCCTACACTGTCCCTTCTGTTTGCTTCAGGATGGAAGGGTGGCAGTATTTAGACATTGCCATTCTCTGCCAGATTCGGGAGTCAGACCTGACTGAGTTGGAAGCCCAGTTCTCCTGGGTATTAAGGATCTCGTCACCTTCTCATGCTTCAGTTTCTCCATCTGCAAAATGGAGCCATGCCACAAGAATGAGAATCAGAGGAGCGAGTACCACAGAAGCTGGAGGAGATAGGGTCTGGCTTGTGGGAACGTCTCTGAAGTACCAGCTGTTCTTATCACACACTGATATTGACCTGCTCCTGGATCATCTGTGTTCCCCAAAGCAGATATAGAACAAGAGCTCTCGTTACTTGAGTTTTCTGTTTTATCAGAGCTTATCTCCTGTACCCTGTTCAGACGAGGAACATTTGCAGTGGTGACTGTGTCATGCCTGACAATTAATATAGGACAGAATCTTGTCTGAGAGTAGCCCCTGGGGAGAAGGATTGTAGAAAGATTCTGTTGTAGAATCTGTGGGATTGTTCCACTTGAGATTTCAGCTACAGTTCCAGGTAATGGAAGGCAATGGGAAGTCTGTCCTTTGTCCAGAGTCCTGCTGTAATTCAGCTTCCGACCTTTGTTCTTCGGCCCCACCTCTATGGGGCAAGGCCTGGAGTTGCCTCTGACCTCACCTAGTTACCTCATCGTACCTGAGTCCTTTGTTTCTGTTTCATCGTAGTGCAGAAGGTGAACATGGCTGAACAGTGATGAGTGCTGTACTATGATTTTAACAAGGTCACAATCACTTTATGGAGGTGATCATCTAGGAATTAGCCCATAAAGAGCCTGCTTTTGCTGTATAGCACACGGCAGCGGAGCGTCACACTAGCGGTTTTCTGCTGGAGCCTGACTTTTCTTCGACTACTTTCCCCTTAATCTTACTTCACATTTCATGCTCATAGCCCTTCCGTGAGATACAGACAACCTTGCACCCTCTTTCCTGGAGGGAAAAACTGAGGTGGGAGCTCTGTAGTGGGAAGTGATAGGCTTGTAAGAGGAAAGAATCACAAGCTCTTAGGTGTGAATAGGTGGCCTTCTCCCAGGCTGGTTGGCCGTTATACCTGGGGACTGTGCAGAACTACCCTAGAGCTGTCAAGGCCCAAGGAGGGATGCGAGTCTGTTCTCAAAGGCACAAGACTTCCTCATTGGCATCTTAGCCTACGCGTCTCTTCCTTCCTGGACACATAAAGGTGCTACTTAGCTGGCCTTTGTGCCTCTAGTATTTTCTATTCAGGCATAAAAGATTCCCTTTCCTAAATAAAGCAGAAATAAATCACTGTTTGGCAGAAGAGAGGGTCACATTCAGAGTTCACAGACATCTCTGAGAGCTGATTGCCTAGTTCCAGTCAGATCTAGAGACCTGAGAACCAGGACTGATGAGTAAGTGTTTCTAGACAGCAGGCTTGGGACTCAGGAAGAGCTAAGGTTTCCTTTTGAACCTGAAAGCAGGGAAGCCCCAGGCTCTGCTCATGCAGGCAGGATGAGCTCCCTCTTAGCTTTTCTCTTGTACTGCTGTCTCCAGCTGAATCTACTCACATCGGGGAGAGCAATGCGCTCAGCTTTATGTCCCAGCTCATATAATACCCTCATCCAGAAGCCCTTCAAGGGCATGTTTAGAATGCTCGGCCCAAGTGTCTGGGTCCCCATGGCTTGGTTAAGGTTTGCATAAACATCACAGAATGAGACCTTTAAGCTCTCATTAAATTCCATGTGCACCAACCACAGTTTTCCTCGGTTGTATCAACCAACACTCGACTAAGCTGAGCTAGACTACTTTTATCCTCGTGGGCTCCACCAGAGCATAGCTTGTTTGCACCCAATCCTCCACCAGGCTGTACTTCATTCTGTTGAGTATCTCTTGCTTACCCTTCTCCACTGCCTTTGAAGGGCAGGTGCCAACGTACCAAAGGCTTTCCCACTACTTTTTTCCCCAAGGTGAAAAGTTCTTGTTCTATAAAGATGGTTAATGAAATCCAACGAGGAGACTTCTGAATCTGGTGCTAGGATTAACAGACCCAGGGGCTGGGTTTGGAGACCTTGAGATCTTGTTTCCTACAGACATTAGAAAAATTGATAGCCAGTGTCTGTTATACAGTAGGTGGCCAATGAGAGAAGTTTTCATCAAATGCTTGTAGATTGTTGAAGGTTCTAGGGTGTAGCTGGGGAGAGCAGTGGAGTCAAAGGAGTCAAATAACTTGAATTTACTTGCTTTCTTTACCCCAAGTGAAGACGGTTGGTGCCCCTCCCCCTTTCCCTGCCTCCTTAGGTCTTTTGAAGATAGAATAGTTGATAATAACAGCTAGTTTATTACACGTAAGAACAAAACACTTTCTAAGTCAACTCAGTGAGTTTCAGAACCCCATGAAGTCCAGAGAGTCCACAGAACCAGAGAGTTTGAGGTTTGGGACTCTGACACAGCTAGTTTGATCATTCTGCATTACACGATTCCTGCTCCCATAGGTGCTGTGAGATGGTGTGGAAATGCATTTGGGGCTCGGAGAATGTGTTGTGCAAACTCATTTGAGCATCTTAGAGATGATTCATGCATGACTGCTGCCCACTGGGGAGTTTGCTGAGCTTGGACCACATATGAATTGAGAGCAGGAATGTGTGAGAGCTCTTGTCACAGCTTTTACTCACAGTGACAGTTGGATTCTCTTGGGACATCTTGGATTGTGCTGCATCCAGATGCTCTGAGCCTACACCCCACTTCTGTGGCCTGTGCCTTAGTGAAAATCTGGCAGTGGTGGTCATGGGTCTCTTCGGTGGTGTATGGGCCATGTGAAGGCAGGATGAGGCCGGTCCCTTCACTGTTGTGTCTCTGGTGCTCAGGTACTACGTGGTTTAGAATTATGATGTTTCCTTAGAGTCTAGCCCCCTCAGAGTATTTGTTTTGACTTTGGTAAAATATTAAAAAAAACCATTTTAACTTTGAAAAGGGCTTTATTAGTGCATATAACACAATTTCCCACCTAAGTTGTCCTTTACCACTTTGTAAGGACATAGTTGAGTGACATTAAGGACACCCAGGATGCTGTGCACCATTACCATTTACTCAGATCCAAACATGTCTGTCAACTCTATGAGAAGATTTGCCTGTTGCACACTTAACTCTTCCCACCCTAGCCATGGAAACCACTGTGACTAACATTTGCCAGTTCCAGAGTATTTGTCTGAGTGGGGCTGTAGGGTATTTGTCCCTTTATATCTGGTTTGTTTCATATGTCATAAAGCTTGGAAGGTTTGTTAATATGGTGATACGAGTCTGACTTTTCATCCTTTACAAATAGTTTCTGAAAAAAAATATTTGTGTATGTGTGTTTTGTCTGCATGTATGTGTATTGCATACATGCCTTGTGTCCACAATGGCCAGAAGAGGGCACTAAAATCCCCTGGAACTGGACTTACGATGGTTGTAAGCCACCACATGGGTGCTGAAAACAACCTGAGTCTTTTAGAAGAACAATTAACAATAAGTGTTCAATTGCTGACCCATCGTTAAGGCTGAATAATAGTCCATTGTGTGGCTGGACCACTACTTTGTCAACATTTGAGCTGTTTCTACTTCAGGTTGTCATGCTCATATGGTTGTCATATGGTATAGCATCACTATATGATGCTATACCAGCATATCTGTTTCTGTCCTTGCTTCCAGTTCCTTTTGGCACCTATCTAGAATTTGATGAATTGGCTAGATCAAATGATGGGCTTGTTTGGAGCCATTTGTGAACAGTACCTAAGTGACCAGCCAGCTCTAGAGGTGTTTCCACTTCCCTTGAGGCAGCACTCATGACCCAGAGGTTCTGTGCAGTGAATAGCGATTAAAGTGTGTATCATAGTGCCTCTGGGAAAGGGAAAACGAAAAGGTGGTTTGTGCCCCTTCTGGCTCCATACAGACTACTGCTGGGAGTAAGTTTCCAAAATATAAGCCAGACCTGCATGGCCACAGGAATGAGTTCAGTATGCATATGTCTTATGAAAGGCCCCTGAAACTTTGGCAGAAGAGAAGGCTGGAGCTGGCCAAGCTGGAACAGGAGTCCAGTGGCTTGGTTCATGTTTATGGAGTTACATTGTGATACTTTATGTATTACAAAATAGCCAAATCATCATTTTTAGCATATTTGTAGCTTAGTAACTCATGGTGAGACCACTTAAGGCTCTCTCACATCTATTTTGAGATTACAATACTTTACCTAGGGTCACTCTTTACTGTGCATTCAACACTGAACTTAACTCTTGCTAGCTAACTTAGTCTCTATTAGCCAGTCCCTCACCAACTCCCAGAGTTGTTGCTCTGTTCTTTCTACTTCTATGAGATCAATGTTTTTAGGAGTCATATGTAGTATTAGTCTTTCTGTGCTTGGCTTATTTCATTTAACATATGTCATCCACATTGCTGAAAACAATAGCCTTTCTTTTTGATTATGTGCACCTCATGTCATAAGCCATGTCTTCTCATTGGTTCATCTTGTGGACATTTGGGTGGATTCCACGTCCTATCTGTTGTTGAGTACTGCCACAGTCAGCATGGGGTCCATCTTGAGGCCATGACAACATTCTTGAGATAACCTCAACATTTCCCCTAAGAAATAGCATATCTGCTTCCACATGACCAGACAATGAGAAATGTGCTCAGAGTGAGCTGGGTAGGTCATGGGTACACCTTGGCAAAAGTCTGACACATTGTTCATAAGTCTAGCCATATCGCATGAGACTCCCTTCCCTCACTTTAGACACCTATCTTTCCTTCTGCTTCCAAACCCCTTAGTAGTCCCACAATATTCTTATTCTTTGGAAGAAATTTCTCTTGGGTATTTGCTTGAAAACATTCAGACTTTTGTGGGACAGCAGACAATGCCAGGAAACTTGGTACAATTGAGTGGGTTCAGAGTCCCTAGCACCCAGGCACCCACCAGAGAGGGTAGGTAGATCCCTGCTCCCTCCTGGTTTGGAACACATGCCACACTGCCCACATAAGGAAACGTGACCTGTGTCTTGCAGCCCCAAGAACAGAGTTCTCCATGCTATTGATGTATCTAAAGGTCCTGAGGGTTTAGACAATAAGCTTTCCTTTCTGGGCATTCCTCCTTGCAAAAGGTATTTAATCTCTGGTTCACCCTGAGGAAGGAGTTGGTTTGCATTAATTTCCCACGATGAACAGTCAATAAACAGTATGGATAAGCATGGACTGTTTCTTCCGTCAAAACTGCTGTGGGGAACATGGAGAAGGCCTTTGCCTGCAGAGTAACAGCCCAAGTCTCTTGTAGAAGGCCTCTTTGTGCTTCCAGACAACCTCTGCTAAACTAAGGACCTTCCCCAATGAGCTAAGCCAAAGTTTCCCACTCTTCCAGCCTGGGCTTGTCCTCAGACTGCAGGCCCCCAACTTATTCCCAACTCCATGTGACCCAGCATGTCTGGATGTCCTGGAGTTTGGGAGCCTCCGATAGGGGTCTCTTTTTGGGTCCATGGACGCCCCCTCCCCACTTTGCTCCTCTGTGCAGTTTCCCAGTGGCAACTGGATGCCCAGGAGCTTGGGAATCCCAACTTTGGCTTTCCACATCTTAGACTGCATTCCCCCCACCCCCGAGCCAGTGTCTCAGTGCTTCCATTGAGCCCAGCACCCGACAGTGATGCAGGGTCAACACAGTGTAGCTCCCCATGTTTCATTTTTGCCTCCCCAGCAGCAGGGCGGAATGCAGACCCACAGATTTTGTCTACAATTTGTTTTACATGAACAGAAAAGCAGAATGATGGTGTTGGTAATGGAGACACCACTGTTCTGTGGCCTGAGGAAACTGATGCAGCTACATGCAGGGGGGAAAAGATGGCCTCATTGTGCACTTGGGAATGAGTGTCTGCTCAACTAACACCACGTTTTCCACATTCTGATGAAAACGTTTTAGCATCAAGTGTTGGAAAATGCTTGAACAAGAATCCTAAGGTTTGAAAGTAAACTCCACCAAGCTCTGAGAACAAAGCTTTCAGTTGCTAGAACTTCTATCAAAGCCAACTGTAGCCAGGGGTACGCTCCGTGGCTGCACACAAGTCACGGGGACATTTTGTGCTAATCATATAGCTATTTATAAATTTTTATATGGGAATTTAGTCAGTCAAATTTCTCAAGCAGAGCAAAAGTGCAAATAACATGCTGTGGTAGAAATGGTCTTTAACTAGACATAGTTCCTAGGCGATACTTTTAGCAGTCATGGAAATGACTGAGCTTTGCAGGGCTCTCTATTCTATAGATTGTATGCATCTCTGAGTTATGTACACACAACAATTATTTGATTCAGATACCACGTGAGGCTGCCAGACACGAGAATAGTGCCTGTATCAAGCCTGATGCCCATGCAGACAGGCTTCTGGTGGTCATCTGAAGACTGTGTCCCCAGTGGTACTTTACACACTGTTTCCAAAGCAGAAATGACTTTATCTTGTAGAACTTTAGTTTTAAAAAAGTCTAAGTGACATTGTTTTAAAATGTTCAGTTCCTTGGAGTTCAGCATGTTCAACATCTGTGACACTTTCTCTAATTCCAAAATGTTTACATCACCCACAAGGGAGACTGGATCCATTCCTCTTGCTAATCCTCGGTTACTGCTAATCTACAGTCTATATGGATTTTCCTCCTAGATAGTTCATATTAATGAAAGTAAGAGATTTTGCTTGTTTTCTAACTTCTTTCATTTAACACATTTCTAAGCTTCATTCACATTGGAATGTATAGGAGAGCAGTATTCCTTTTGATGGACATGCCCATGGAATGACTGTGATTGCTCTGTGCTGGCTGTGCCATACTTTATCTGTTCCTTAGCTGGTTGCTATTTGTGTCATTTTCATCTTCTGGTATCATGGATTTTTTTCTGCTGTTACATGATGGAAAAGTCTTTGAGTATCTGTTTTCAAATCTTGTGCACACATTTAAGAACAGGACAGATTTCCCAGGTCCTATGGTTCTGTGTTCAGTGGCTTCAGTTTTTTGCCAGATTGCTTAACATTTGGCAGTGTGTGAGGGTTCTGGTTTCTTCATATCCATGGTGACAGCCACTGTTTGCCACTGTTCAGTGTTAGCTATTCTACTGTGATTCTGCCTTGCAATTTTGATTTGCATTTCAGGGCTGTTTCTAGATGAGTGGCATCAAGAAGGTACCATCCACATCCTTCTTTTAAGATGATTTTATAGGATGGGGCAAAAGATTCTTTGGTGACAATTGGTGATGGATGCAGCCTCTGTGCTCATCGCTCTGGTGGCGTCTGTCTTTTAGGCTTAGATCTCACGCTGCCATGCTTTATGCATGGGGTGAGAGCTTGGCAAGAGTGAATCGTGTACTTGAAGTTACTTAAGTGGCTCAGCTTTGGGGTTCAGCTCAGGGCTCAAACTTAATTCCCAGGCCCATGCACTTTCCATAGGCAGTTTGAATCTTGGAACTAGGTAAAACAAAGTAAAGGTGACTTCTTTTTCAAATATTTTAGTCAACTGTGAAGACATGACATGTTGTGATGAAAAACAATCATTGGTGGTTACAACGGTCCTGGGAGTCTATAGCTATCTCTTGAGAAGCTGAAAGGCAAGACTCAGTTGCTGGGAACATTACTGTGCTGGATCCCGGATTGTTAGTGAAGGGGACATCCGTATATGTGTGTGGAGCCACAGGGTCTTTGTTTTGTCCTTGAGACTTTGAGTGGGTATTGTTTGATTACATTGAACCCTGAGGTTGAAGAACACACATGGCAAACCTCAACTACAGTGAGTCTCAGTAGTGTCTTCGGTTGGTGATAATGCTCAGGAAATATGTGCTGAGCTGAATTGAGTGTGAACTTGATGCAATACTGGGTCCTATTTTAAATGCACAGAAACCTGATATTTAATGTCCTCAGGTGAATCCTGTCTAACTACTCCTTACATCTTTTAAATCAGCCTGATTTTCACAAACTGAGTGTGTTTAGAGATGCACCTATGTTGCAATTTTATTTAAAAAGGTGATGCTATAACCCAATTATTGTTCTCTATAGAGAGATGAATCCATGTATTTTAACCATGTTTATTACATCCATGTGGGAACTGGATGCTGGACAGGAAGTCTGCAATGTACTGCAGTCTGAAAGGGGAGCAAATGTCCAGATTGAAACTCCAGCTGTATAGGTACAGTGGGTGCATACTGGGGATTCATAGTAGAGGCTGGCAGTGCCATGGGGAGCTCAGAGGGGCTCAGAAGGGTTAATAAAGAAAAAGACTCTTGGGCAGAAAGACCAGAAAGATTTCAGAGGAAGGATCCAGACTAGTTCTGGAGAAATGTGAAAAGCATTTCAACTATGGGGGGTGGTGTGTGCAAAATGCCCAGAGGAGAGAGTGAGTGGGGAGTTGGCAGCAGACCTGGACTTGACCTGATAACTCAGTGGAGGAGGCTGGTTGAGCTCCGTGGACATTTAAAGGTGTCCCAGGCAGAGCCGGGTCAGTGTTTACTATCTCCCAGCTGACTGGAAAGTAACATACGTATCCATGTTCTCTTGAAGGAGGACTGGCCTTGAGGCATGAATTAGAAGGGTGGTCTTCCCTAGCACACAGGCAGCTCCTCACTGGATAGACTTATCCTCCAGTCTCTGGCCATGCAAGGATGTTCATTCTTGTTGGGTTGGAGGAACTGAGACTCTCATGTGACACACATGTAAGGTCACACATATACTTAGAGGAGAATATGCTGAACCCAAAAGGGCTATGGGATATCCTCCCCAGGGCTCGCCCTTTTTCCATATCACCCTAGGTGTAGAGGAGTCAAGCAGGGAGTACTGATGCTCCCAGCCAGAGTGAGTGCTCCATCTGCCAGGTGTTTCCGTGGGATGGGTCTCACTGAGATCTCATGTGAGGGTCTGTGGGTCCTGACAACCCCGACTGATGGAGTCCTGAACCTTGAGCTGTTGGCCTCTTGTCAGCTCCGCTTTCCTTCTCTGCCTTCACTGAGCTAGGCAAGGGCTGCAGAACAGGAATGGAGGAGCATGGCCTGAGGAACACTGCTCGCTAAGGTCACGGAACTGACAATTCCTCCTGCTCTGCTCAGACCCCGGAAATTAACACAGGAAGAACAGCCAGACAACTCTTTTCCCTTCTTGTCTATATCCTAAGTGTTGGAGAGGTTTGTTTAAATATTTAAGATTTTTTTTAAATAAATGAATGTCTTGTTTAATATCTCTTTCAATGCCCTGTGAGCTAGCAGATAAGTATTTAAAAAAAATCACTGGTGATTTCAACGTTGCATCTATGAGGTGGGCTACTCTTCACGTGCTCTTCTTTCAGACTGCTGTGGGGACAGTGGCTACTTTGTTACATCATTTAAAAGTAACTGTACTGTTTAGCAGAATAGTAGTAGTCAACCTTCTAGGGCTCAAGAGTCCCAGGTTCTTAGCCTCAGCCATGTCAGGTGTGGGGGTCATCTCATGGAATGGACCTTAAATTTGATTTTAAAAAGTGGTTGGTTGGTTGCTCCCAAAATATGCCACTCTTGCACCAGGCTATCTCACTTTTGTGAGTCAGGCTATCTCACTGCTGTAGGTCACAGGGTTGTAGCTGGGAGAGATGGATGATTGCTTCTCTTCTCTGGCATCGTATATAATACCTTCCAGCACCATGGCCTCTAGTCAGTAAGAATAAAACTTCTAGTTTGATACCAGTTCAATTTCTCCATGCTTACTGAGTTACGTGTAGTCTTTAGAAATAGTGCTTTACTCTCCAGTTGTGGGAAATAACCAGCAGCGTTAGTAATAGCCTATAATGTTTGGGAGTGCCTATGGGAGCTCCTCAGGTAAGCAACTCATCAAGTATGGCCCATTCCTGGTACTGATGGGTTTACTTAGTATCATGTGATGTCTAGTTGGGGCATCACCTCCATGATTTCATAGTAACTCCATTTGAATTCCTCTTATACATTTTAGGAAGCTTCTAGTGTCATGGATTGCCATAATGGAAATCTCAGAAGGCCTTTGGTGTTAGTTGCCCCTCACATATAGCAACACAATGACTCCTGAATCCTGCTGTATCCATAGATCAGGGCATTTGTCAGAGAAGCTGCTGCTTGCAGAAGACGCTAATTAACACAGAGACCACGACTGGACAGTGTGCAGACTAGAGACACCTTGGAGCATGTAGCCCTAAATGGGATGTCCTTATGAAACCCCTTCAAGGCTCAGGCATCTATGCAGAAGAAGGGGTGGAAAGATAGTAAGAGCCAGTCACCAGGCTCTGAGGAAGAAACATGTTATAGTCACAACAGTGTTGATACACATATGGACTCATAGAGACTTAATAAACAACCTGAACAAATTCAAGCCAGAGAAAAGCTCCAGCGTAGACAATAGGAAGTGGGTACAAAGTTGCACCCTTAACCAGGAAGTTGTTTGCAATAGATTCCCACTGGGAGAGGTGAAACCAACTTTCTCCTATAGAATGACACAGTCTGTCAACCACACTCTAGGACAGGCCTGATGCTCAGGAGTAGTTGACTAATACAACATGAAACTTCACATTTGTTTATTTTTTCACGATTTTGTTACAGTTTGGAGTTTTTTGTTGTTGTTGTCTTTTTTTTTTTTTGCTTTATTTTCTTGTGTTTTATATTTATTTTTGAGAGAAAGAATCTGAGTTGGGTGGGTAGGGAGGATCTAGGAGGACTTGGGGTAGGGGAAAGAATATGATCAAAATATATTGTATGAGAAATTTGAAAAACAATAGATATTTCTTCTATTAGAATGTAACCTGAAGGAAGCCGAAGGTATTGTTTTTATTGGAAGAATCCCTTCTGGTCTTTTTTCCCTCCCTCCTGATAACTTTCTAACAAATGCCTGGGGAAGCACTTGAAAAGGGTGGGTTGCCTTTTGAAGTCCGGCTTGACTGCTGCAGGTTTTCTTGATTACACGCTCTCTTAGAGCGGAAAAGGAGCCATACAAGTTCTGTAACTGGAGGTCAAGGGAGTGAATCCTTGCTGCTCATTGGCTCTTGAGACTTTGGGCAAACCATGGATCTGATGCCTCAGTTTCAGAGACTGTACCTCCCCGTTGAATTTCCCTGTGACCCTGCTGTGCATACTAGTTTGATCACTGAACAGGAAACTTCCCCAGTCCACAAGATTACCCTGTCTGCAGTGACAGCAGTCTCAAAATCCGCAAACAAAGTTTAGGGAGATGGAATGCAGCTGTTGTTATAATGAGCATGGAGAGAAAATGGAGAATTTAAAATAATTAAGATGAAAGATAGGAAGTTTGTAGGGTCATCGCTACCCAGTCTTCTGTTCAGAATTGTTTATGAATACAGCCCAAAGGGCAACTGTATCCATGGTAAAGAGGACCCTCACATGCTGTAGAATGGAACTGCTCACAATGGCTGCTAGGTAGCAGAACTGGCATCATGGGAGAACTGGTCAGAATTCCAGATTTTAGGGCCTTACTGCAGGATGTTGTAAGTGGGGAGGAATCCAGGACTCTGTTACAAGGAGCCTTCCAGAGGACAATACTGGATGCTGAAATTAGATAAACACTTCTAGGAATCCAGTCACCGAGTCCTCCAGGTATCTATTTGCAGGTGAAGAAAAGGTCCTAGAGAGGTTTAGGCTTTCCAGGAAGACCAATAGAGACTTCCTGTTCAACTTCCTGTTCTTTCAGCAGATAATGGATGAGCTGCAACAGAGGCTCCTCCTGCTCCTCCTATGGCCCATGGTGATCAACAAAGCAGCTCCTGCACTTATAAGAAATATGGGCTCTGGGACAAGAGAAATGGCTCAATGATTCATAACATTTGTTGCTTGTAGAGGAATTTTAATTCAGCAACATGGCTGCTCTGGAAAGGGATCCCATCCAAAGATATAATCTGGCCAGAATCTAGACATACCCGGATTACAGTACAATCTGGCTAGAATACAGACACACCCTTAGTACACATCTTTAATTCCTGACAATGAAGGTAAAGTTAATTTGTAGAAGGAAGCATATATGTTTGAAAGTGATTTCTAATTGAGTAGCAGACGAAGTGATGAATCAGAGAAAGATCTGACAGGATGAGTCAGACAGGATATGCTCAACTCTCATGGGAATAGACAAAGGGAGGCAGTTTTACTGGGACAGTTTTACAGAGACAAGTTGCAGGTAAAAACAGAACAAGCCAGAGAATGACAAGGAACCAGAAAATGAGAACATATTGCCAAAGTTAACATGAGCCCAGACAGAGCAATTCATTCAGAAGCTGAGAGAAGCAGGATTGAATCAGTCAGCTTGAAGAGGAGTTTGGGCCAGAACAGCTGGTTGACCATCCAGCCAGAGTTAAAAACAAACAAACAAACAAACAAAACAAAGAACCAAGAAATGGTGAACTTATTCAGCAGTAAACATCTGAGATGACAATTACATTTGTCAAATAAAAGCATATTTATGTCTGGTGGCCACTTTTACCTCTCACCCAACATTTATAGTTGTTTTTGCAGAGGTCCCAGGTTTGTTTCCCAATACCTACACGGTGGTTTACCACTATCCATTAACTTCAGTTCCTGGAGATCTAACATTCTTTGTTGGCCTCCAAGGGCACTAGGCATACACATGGTGCACATGTATACATGCAGGAAATACTCAAACATGTAAAAGTAATTACTGAAACTTTTTAAAAGAAGAAATGCAGATTCATAGGTTCGACCAGGAATGAAAAGTAACACTATTTTAGCAAGCCCTCCAGGGTGGTTTGCAAACCTGGCATTCACATGTGCTCCAGCTTTGGCTCTTGGTTACGTGCTCTTTGACAGAAAGAAATGTATTTTCAATTACTAAAATCTGTGGGGGTCCTTCCCTGACACTCTCCAAAGGTTCAGGTTGGAAACATGTCTTTGTGGCAGATAGTTGTTTTTGTTTCCCAGTAGTCATAGTCTCTGCTGTTTATAGCATGTCCCTAGTTGGAGGACCCAGGCCTTTAGGGTTGAACCAGGAACATCTGGAACAAACTTAGAGAGTTGGGACTGTGACTGGTCTGGTCTGAGTATTTATTTATTTATTTATTTATTTATTTATTTATGTTGTATTCTATTGAGTTGTCATCATTTAACAAACATTTTCCTGATCGCACTGAGGGAAAGAGGCTGAGGCAGTAATAAAAGGGCCATTTTCATTAGGCACGCAGTAATGTATGGCTGTCACACACTTAAACCCTTTAGTCTTTCTTGCACTTCCATACCAAATCTGGCAGTTCAAGTGGTCTGGGGGAGGAGATTAGTGCTCCACACTCAGCTCTCTTTCCATTGTGCAGTAAGTGCTTCTTGTTCATGCTGGATGAAGAGCCCCTTGGCCAAGGCATGAGGTGCCACGTGGTAGTGATATTATGTAAGCCGAGAGCCATTGTGTGGGCTCAGGCCTAAGCCTGGGAGGGCTCCTAGAGAAAGGGCTGTTTTTAGCAAGCATATCATTTCCATTAGGGGCAAACGCTGGGAAGCTGTTCTGCCTCATTCTTTTCTCTCTTTCTTTCCTGATCTCATGGGTAGTGCCGTGCCTGTCAATAGAATGCCCTGAACATGCACCCCCCCCCCCCAGGTTTTACCGAACACTTAAAGAGCTTATTCTCCCATTTTATATCATGAGTTCTGGTCTAGAGAGAAAGTCAGACTCCTGGGGAGACAAGGTATACAGAATTACATAGTCCAAACTTTTAAGATTTCATAGCTGATGCCTTCTGGAACTGATTTCTTGTGCTTAAAGGTCAGAAAGGGTTCTCTCTGACCTGGTCGTGCTGTCCCAGACTGAGGGAGACTGGCTTTACAAAGCTTTGGGGGAATCTGCCATGCACTTGATGGATCTTTATGGAAAGACTTTGCAGAGAGTAGTTCAGAGTTCAGATTCACAACTATGTTATTTTTAAAATGTGACTTTGAGGTTTCTTCTCTAGAGAGCGCTTGTAGAAATTCACTGTGGTCCTCTGCTTTTATAGGGCCTTGATCATCCTTTTACTCAACTTAAACTCTCTAAAGTAGAACTAGTAGAACATGCTTAGTCCTGACCCCCCTACTCCTTAAAAAATAAGGGAGAAATTTTGAAATGAACTACCAAATACACAGGAAAGTGTTCAGTGATTACCTATCAGAGTGTAGGGCTGAGGTTTCTCTCACAGCAAAATGGCACTTGCTGGTACTTAATGGTATTTAGTGTGGCAGCAGTGTGATGGCATCGAGGAACTTTCACATGTAGCTTGTATGTGGAATGTGTTCACAGCTAGAGGACAACAGATGCTCACTCTCCCTTACGCTGACATTTGTGTGTCTTGTTTTTTGAACCTTAGTTTTCCTTGGGTGTCTCAGTGTTACTAAAGGATTTGGTCAACACACATTCTTCAATTCCAGACCTGTGACTGAGTGGGTCTCAGATGGGGCGGGAGAACATGCTCAACTGATGCTGATACTGCTGGCCTGGGGACCACACTTTGAAAACAGCTGTCTTGACTCAAGCAAGGTTAAATCTCTTGAGGCCAGAGATTGGCTTGTCTCCCAATTTGTTGACTGAGCACTTGACACATTGGAGACCTAAATGTAGCCAGTTACGTTTTTGAGTTAAAGCTGAAAGCTCTCTTGCTATACAAGTGAATTATTCCAATTTAGTAATTCAACCGAGTGTTGTTTATTGGCACAACTACTTGTAAGCTGTGTTAGAACTTTCATTTTTGGATTGGGAAATGAGCATACTGCTCACCATGCGTTCATTTGGTGACAGTGTAGTTCTAAAGACTGACTGTGGAGTGTGTAGATTCTGGCTATTGACTACAAAGTAAAAGATAAAAGCTACTCCACGTGCTCCATCCTGATAGCACAAGGAAGCTGACTGTGGAGGGATACCCCACCATAAGGTACATGTGAAGATTGGGTCATCATCTTAAGGTGAAAGGAAAATAGCTATGCCTCCCTGGAGTGATGGCAGGTCCTCTTGGTCCTCTTGTTGAGAGCTTTGGTCTCAGGGTTACAGGGATGTTTAACAAGGTTATTCTTGGGCTTTCTTAGACCTTCATTCATTAAGATGACCACTCCAATTTAAACCTTCCTCCAGGAAGATATTCATTGACTTAATAGGTAGGAAATTCACATCTGTGTGTGCTCTGGGAGCCCAAGTTGGCTTAGCACTGATAGCCCAATTTGGGTCTGGTGGGGGAGAGACAAAGCTGCACTGTACTTGTGTTGAGGGCCTCTGCCCCACTAACTGATTTATACCCACCTTCCTCCTCCTGCTTCCTTGGTCTCAGCCCATAGATTATATGCTATGGTCTGGCTACTTATTAGCTTAGACTGCTTACCAGTCTAAATAGCGATTACTGTTTGTTTTTCTTAAGTATTATTTGTTGTTTTGGGTAATGTGAAATGCCTCTGCCAAGCACCAAGGGTTTGGGAAAAATACCTTGTACCCGGAAATAGATTCTGTGGTTGCTCATTATTAAAACACGTAGGTTGATATGCTTACCCTTTTCTTAGACTGATCTTTCCTTCAGTGAGTAAGTTGGACAAGTCTGGCCTGATGAGGAATTACTGGAGAACAGGGAAGGCCTAGGCTAGGGGGCTGTTACCTGAAGCCTTGGCCACAGCTGAGGTTCAGACCGTCTTCTCTCCTTCTTGCCTGCCTCTGTGCCTTGCCTCTCTGTGTATTCTTTGCATCACAAACAACATGAATTGAGCATAATAATGAATGGCACTGACATTTCATAAATGAAAATTAAACTACCATTTGAAAAATGGTGGCCCATGCCTCAGTTTACTCATCTGGAAATGGTGATGACACCTGCCCATTGCCATTGCGTATTACTTTATGGACTTGACAGCAAGCCAGCTGAAGCAGGAACCAGGCATGCGAGGGCTTTAAACACCAGGCCATGGACGAAAAGGAGGCTCAGGTGGCGGGGAGATTTTAATGCTATAAATGGGGGTATGAAATGGAAGTTTAATCTGTTGAAATCTGATCCCACTTGTTCGGTGTAAGGAATGAACTTGGGAAATCAATAAAATGAGTTAATTGTGTGCTCTCTCTGCAGTGGGTGGAGCGGCTCTTTAGGATTTGGACAGAAGCTCAGCTTCCAGGCTCTTTAAGCTAAAACAGCATTAGAGATTCCTGGGAGATAAGACAGCCTGAATTACTTCCAAAGAGAGTAACAATCAAAGGCACTGAGGGGAGTGGTGAGGAGCTTTCTGAGGTGTGCCCTGAAGGAGTTCGCCTTCAAAACTCCTGCGCTAACTTCAGACTTTAAAACCCCAGCACACCTATCTTTGGGTAGTTAATGCTTTCCTGGGTGTCTTTTAAAGCACAGGAATGAAATGCCCCTGCTGAGCCCATGACAAGGCCACAGCTGATGATGTTCAGACAGCAGGAAAAGGAGCAGCAGCTCTCTCAGACTTGACTGAATCCTAACAGAGCAGTGTTCCTTACCCCCGAGATAGGCTTTCCCTGAGGTTCACACTCCTGCATCTTTCACACTAATGTGAAAAAGTTATCTGCCTCCAGATCCCAAACGACCAGAGCACCTCACAGAGGAGAAAGAGAGAGGTAGTCTGGGAAACAGAGTGGTTTGTGTCACAGCACTCCCCGGGATTGCTCTAGAACAGAGCTCTCCAGGGACGGGGGTTCACTGGCCTCTAGCAGTGAACCAACAGTGCTGACCAGCATAGCATGGTGCTGGGCAGGTACATATCCTTTGAGAGTAAGGATGGGGAGCCATTGAGAATCCCTCCTGTCACTCAGCAGGTGGGCGGTGGGGCCAGGCAGGAAGCCTGAGGCTCCACTAAAATATCTCAGCAAACCACCATTAATTCCTGGCAATGAGAATATGTTCTAATTGTGCATTATTCATAGGCAATCAGCATCACATAACCTTCGCTAAACAAGACTATTTTAAACATTAATGTGGGTGATAGGCCGGGTGTTTGTGATGCGAGGATTGTGTTGTGTTAATAAGTGTCTTATTGAAATAAATGGCCCCATTTGTTTTATTGCTGTTGTGACGGAGAGGCAAGATGCTCTGTTGGGGGTGGCTGCTGCAACTGGCTCATCTTCATTAGCATGTGACTACAGTGTTATTGTCACTAGTCAGTGTTGGTTTTCACGGAGGTACCAAGTTCCTACTGTGTGCCAGGTTGGAAACATCTGCTTTTTAAGGAGTTAGTGCTACCAGAAGAACACAGATGGGGGAGCTAATACCAGAGGGCCCTCCTTGGCTTAAGGCAGATAGGAATGGAACCTTGAGGTAGCCTGTCATGCACCATGCTGCCCTTTGAGTGCTCCAGGTGAGTTCCTGCTGCTGAGCTTAGCTGGCATTCTGAGCCAAGCTGCAACCACAACTTAATGCAGTCTGATGGTGTAGGCAAGGTATAACCACAATTTAATGCAGTCTGATGGTGTAGGTGGCTGGCTGGCAAAGAAGGGGCTTTGCCTTTCCTCTTGATAAGTGTTTCGGTGCCTGGGTACCACGATGAGTCAGCAGAGATGCTGTGTGTGTGGAGAACTGTGCGTGTGCGTGTGTTCGTGCGTGCGTGTGTGCGTGTGTGCGTGCTTGTGTGTTACCTCATTGTTTCACAGAATGAAACTCTGATAATGTCTTGTCTCAGATCTCTGGAGTGGGCCTACAATTTCTGTTCTGCTTTGTCCCACTCAGTATTCATGGGTTCACAACTTTGTTTCCAACTTTTCTCTTCTGCATTCATTTCCTGGAGAGACCTTCTTGTAAACAAATTGTGTGTGTGTGTGTGTGTGTGTGTGTGTGTGTGTGTGTGTGTGTGAGAGAGAGAGAGAGATTTGGCTGGGTGGCTGGCCATGTCCATGTCCAGGGGTGCTGTGCACGCATGCTTGCATATAGAGATTAGAGAATCATCTTGTGGAGTTCATTAACTTGTTCTTCCTACCTTTACCTGGATTCTGGGGGATCAAACTCAAGTCATCAGATCTTGACTTCAAGAATCTTTACTGCTGAGCCATCCTATTGGTCCAAGAGGCTGTTCCAATCTTTCTTTTCCTGTCCTGTGCTGTGGATCCATCTCAGGGCCTGTGTGCACCAGGCACGCACAGTGCCGTTGAGCTACACCCTTGGTCCAGCTTGTCTCCTATCTGAAAAGTCGTGGCTTCTCTAAGTGTGTTAATTAGGAGAGGGGCTTTCCTGGGTGAAGAGCAGAGTCCTTCAATAGATTAGATGCTCTAAGAAGCTAGAACAGGCACATAAGTTCTAATGCTCAGTTAGTGAGCTTAGCCTGCACACACTATAGAGACCTGAAGATTTTACTAACTACTCACAAGGATAGTTACAGAGGATTCTGCAAACATGGCACTGGGGATAGGGGTCGTAGCCATGATAGATGTCAGTTATGACTGACCCCTGAGGGGAGAAGAGTTTTGTCTCTGTCTAACCCACAGAACATGGATTAGTGAAGGATTTGCTCCCAAGATTGCAAAAAGGATAAAATGTAGAATTTTTCTTTTTTTTTTGCCTACGAATATAAATCATGATGTGGAAACTGGGTACATACCTGTCTCAATCTCTGACTAGTCAATAAAAGTGGTCAACAGCTTGATGCCCTTGTCAAGTGGGGACTGTCATTCATAAATAGAATTATCTTCACACTTTAATTTTTTTCTTGCAAGAACATGCTCCTTATATAAATGGCGGTGGTGAAGCTCCATCAGTGCTGGCCTGTCTGCCCACCTTTGAATTGGCCGTGATTAAGTCAGAGGCTGAGATCCACCAATCAGAGTGCAGCACTAGTTGCCATCTATCACAATGATCTTAGTATTTAAAAAAAATTATCTCACGATTCATATGTATACACACATGTATATGGTTATAATCTCCCATTATATTTTTTTTCACTCCTTTCACTGAACAAACCCTTTCTTCCTCCCAATCCTCCTTTACACCCTCATATCCTTCCCTGCACTGTGTCCCATTGCAGTTAATTAAGGTTGCTGGCAAAAGCATGGTGGAAGCAAGGGTGACATTATTTACTTAATCAAGGACAAGGCCCAGGAATGTCACAGAAGAAACTGTTTCCTAATGTGATCTCCAACCAAGGATGAAACCCTTGCCAGTGGGAATTCTGCAGCCTAATCCGACTTGTGCTGACTATTTTCAAGAAGCTTTCTGTCTGCTGCTGTCTTCGTGTGGTCCACTGGGATGTAGGGTCATCACGAGATGTGCTTGTAGCACTGTGCTCTTTAATTAGAAACCGGAGATGCTTGTTCCTGTTTCTTGCCTCGATCCTATGCTTTTAAAAAGTTTCACTTATTAAAGAAGGGACCCTTATACTGTATTGTTGAGATTCCCCTGTGGTTACAGCTCTAATGAAACCATTGTTCTTATGGACCCATAAAAAGATCTTTGGAAACACTGCTAATGGAGTAGCATTAGGTTCCTTAGCTTCTTTATTAGAGTTCTCTAGAGGAAGAACCAATAGAACGAATCAATGAATTTATCTACCGATCTCTCTGTCTATCTGTGTCTATCTGTCTCTATCTATCTATCTATCTATCTATCTATCTATCTATCTATCTATCT